>NW_001914858.1:442416-443510 GCF_000226545.1 Podospora anserina S mat+
GAGGTGTGAGTGAGGTGGGGCCCCACATTGGGACCAACCCCACATTGTTAACGGAGGTCGGTCGGGGAGCCTAAAGAGTGCCCAAAGGGAAGGAACGGTTGTGGGCGTCTTTCAGGTTAATCTGATGGGAGGGAGAAGATAGAGCTAGGCAGCAGGGGTATAGCTAAGCAATTAACTGTTGGGAGCAAAATGTTGCCGCCTCCCTCCCTCGTAGTGGTTTGAGGAGAGGATAGGAAGAAAAGAATCCCCACCTTTTTCTTCCATCCTGATTACGAAGGCGGTAAGGTTGAGGCAAGGCGGTGGGTGATCCGTGTGCCTGGGACCTTGGGTTTCTGCCCCTCCATTTGCCAACGGAGCAAGGTAGGTTCCTGGCCAACCTAAAACCTATTACCCGTAGAAAGTAACAAAAAGTTGTCTTAAAACTTATTTACCTACCTGAAGTTGCTTTTCTGCCTGTGCGGCCTGCTGCTGCCGGAGTTTATTCAATCTGCGCAAAAGTGATAACGAATACTAAACCGACTGTTAACGCGAAGGACGGACACGAAGCACGCGACCTACGCCCGTTCCCCCCCACCTTTCCGAACCGAGGCCAGAGACAGTTAGAGAGAGAGGGCAAGAAGAGTAATCAAGATGTTGAAGATATGGTCGATGGTATGTCGCATGCATGGGCTGGGGGGAGAAAGTGGGGAAGGGTTCGATGCTGATGATGGTGTGAAACCTCGAACAGAAAAAGGAGCAGCAAAAGGCTGAGAACTCCGATGGTGCTGCCGCTGGTGCTGCTGGAGGGCCAAAGAAGAAGAAGGTTACTGCGGCGCAATTGCGTGTGCAGAAGGGTATGTGTTTCTCTTCCTCGACCACGACCAGCAAAAGATACTGACCTCTTCTTGTCTGTTGTGTGCTCCAGACCTCAGCGAACTCTCCCTCGGCACAACGATGCGAACCGACTTCCCCGACCCGGACAACATCCTCTCGTTTATTCTGTATATCGAGCCCGACGAGGGCATGTACAAGGGCGGCCGGTTCTCCTTCACGTTCAACATCACGCCCAACTTTCCGCATGAGCCCCCCAAGGTGCAGTGCCGGGAGAAGATTTA
>NW_001914858.1:445238-447108 GCF_000226545.1 Podospora anserina S mat+
CACCCTGGCCAATCAGATCGGGGCCATAACCCACCCTCAAGCACGCCAGTCCCCCCGAAGTCGGTCTGGACGGCCGCTGGCAGGGCAGCAGGGAGACCGAAAAATAAAAAACTCTGACTCGCAGCTCCGGTGACTGTGTGTTTGCCAGGTGGACGTTTCGACGGTGAACCTCCTACATAATCAACAGCTCTCCCCTCTCTCTCCCCAAGCTTCGGAACTTGGAACCTTCTTTTTTTCCAAACCCAATCCCCACTCCCCTCCTCAACCACCAGACCAGACCAGAGTCAACATGTCTGCCGCCAGAAACCTCCAAAAGGCCCTGCGCCCTCTGGCTCGCCAGGTGACCTCCCCCGCCGTCCAGAGACGCACCTTCGTTGCCGCCGCCGGTGCTGTCCGCGCTGCTGCCGTCTCCCGCGCCGCTGCCCCCGTTGCTAAGCAGCAGACCCGCGGTGTCAAGACCATCGACTTTGCCGGTCACAAGGAGGATGTCTACGAGCGTGCCGACTGGCCCGTTGAGAAGCTCCAGGTATGTTTTAATCCGACTCTTTTCGACCAATTGGGATTCAACTGGGTCCTGATTGGTCCTTTTTAGAGAGGCATTTATAGCTAACTTGAGTGACCATTCCCACAGGACTACTTCAAGAACGACACTCTCGCTCTCATCGGCTACGGCTCTCAGGGTCACGGCCAGGGTCTCAACCTCCGTGACAACGGCATCAACGTCATCATTGGTGTCCGCAAGGATGGCAAGTCGTGGAAGGATGCCATTCAGGACGGCTGGGTTCCCGGCAAGAACCTCTTCGAGGTCGACGAGGCCATCTCCAAGGGTACCATCATCATGAACCTGCTCTCGGATGCCGCTCAGTCCGAGACCTGGCCTCACATCAAGCCCCAGATCACCAAGGGCAAGGTAAGCTCATCCCTGTTTTGTGGGCTCCGTGGAGAACAACGTCATGCTGACATAGCTGCCCTTAGACTCTCTACTTCTCCCACGGTTTCTCCCCCGTGTTCAAGGATCTCACCAAGGTCGAGGTCCCCACTGACGTCGACGTCATCCTCTGCGCCCCCAAGGGTTCCGGCCGCACCGTCCGCTCCCTTTTCAAGGAGGGCCGTGGCATCAACTCCTCCTTCGCCGTCTACCAGGATGTGACCGGCAAGGCCAAGGAGAAGGCCATCGCCATGGGTGTTGCCATTGGCTCCGGCTACCTCTACGAGACCACCTTCGAGAAGGAGGTCTACTCTGACCTCTACGGTGAGCGCGGCTGCCTCATGGGTGGTATCCACGGCATGTTCCTCGCCCAGTACGAGGTTCTCCGTGAGCGCGGCCACTCCCCCAGCGAGGCTTTCAACGAGACCGTTGAGGAGGCTACCCAGTCCCTCTACCCCCTCATTGGTGCCTACGGCATGGACTGGATGTTCGACGCCTGCTCCACCACCGCCCGCCGCGGTGCCATTGACTGGACTCCCAAGTTCAAGGACGCCCTCAAGCCCGTCTTCAACAACCTCTACGACTCGGTCAAGGACGGCTCCGAGACCAAGCGCTCCCTCGAGTACAACTCCCAGCCCGACTACCGTGAGAAGTACGAGAAGGAGCTCGAGGAGATCCGCAACCTCGAGATCTGGCGCGCCGGCAAGGCCGTCCGTGCCCTCCGCCCCGAGAACACCAAGTAAGGTGTTTGAAGGAGTGTTGTGGTGTTGATGGTGGTGGTGGTGGGTTGATTGGTTTCATGGTCAAGCCCCACCCCCCCGGTTTTGTGGTGTTATGTTTTAGAGTAAAGAAGGAAAAAATTAAGTAATAATAAGTATTTGAGTAAGTAAAATGTATAAGGTAATGGTAAATTAGTAGAGGGAATGAGGTGTAATGAGTGGG
>NW_001914858.1:447165-511364 GCF_000226545.1 Podospora anserina S mat+
AGATTGTGGGCATGATGATGTAGGCTGGGATGGAGGAGGTTTTGGCGGCTAGAGAGAGGGCTTGGGCGTGGTTGCCTGGGGGGGGGGGGGTTAGGTAAGTGATGGGGTGAGGGAGGGGGTTAGTGTAAATACCTGATGAGTGAGTTACCACACCGCGGGAGGGGTCAAAGTCGGGGGATTGCTTTAGGCGTTCGATGGCGTGGAAAGCACCGCGGGCCTTGAAGGCACCGATGCGTTGGAAGTTTTCGCATTTGAAATGGATGCGGAGGATGGGGTTGGAGGGGGTTTGGCCGGACCACTCTGTGTTGGAGAGGGATTCGGGGGTTTGGGGGGTGGAGGCGAGGGTGTTGATGTAGGTTGAGGTGAGGACGGGGGTCTGGTGGATGAAGGGTTTGATGAGTTTGTGAGCTTCTTGGACGGAGGCCAAGGTGAGGGTTTCGGGGGAAGACATTGTGATGGTGTGTTTGAGCCCGGGCCGGGAGTGGATCGGGGTTCGGATCCGGATCGCGGGGTAGTTTTGGTGTAAAGTGTAAGTTGACAGCACACACGACTGGTGATTAGCAAGTTTTATGTGCAATGAGTTTGGTATGGCAGTGAGACGTTCAAATTGAGTTTTAAAGGTAAAGAATCCTAGCCCATGATAGCTCCACCTGTCTTAGCCCTGCTGTTGACATTTGACATTCTCGCCTTCCTAATCGAGGTTGACATGGCGGGCTGGCCGGGTGAGGGGTTGATTAGCTGAGGAGTTGCTATGGCCCGATAACGGAGCACCGCAACGGTCCGAACCGGTCAGAGGAAGCGTTTTCACCGTCAAAGCCCGTTAAGAGCACCCCGACCACGGGAGATAACGGCCGGAATTTCTCCGGCCGTTTCGATCGGGCGTCTTGGGAAAAAAATGGGGAGGGAGGCCGGCTGAGGCCGGTTATGGCCGGAGATGGGTGGAGCTCGTTTGTTGCTGTTACATAGCTAGTGCATAGTCGACACCACTGCATGGGTTGCTTTCTTCCACTTCATTCGGATGCAAGGGTGACGACAGGAGTATAGGGTGAGTTTCTCTTATCTTTTCGGCTGGTCATGGTGAGGGCGCATGAACTGTATTTTGGTGTGTTTGGACTGACTTGCACGACCATAGGCGTGCACCAGTGACGTTGAGGTTAGTGCTGGTGGTTATCTTGCTTGATATTGCGAGCTTAGGAACATACAATATACTGATTCGAACCATTATTTCTTTGTCGAGATCCCGCTGCCAGACACGATGGCCGGGCCAGCAAGGTGACAGTCTCGTGGTCTCCTCATGGCTTTCCATGACAAAGAGAAATCGGTCTGTCGGATATCAACCATCCGGGGGAGTTGCTAGTTCGCATAGACGGTCAAGATGTGACCAGGGCGAGGCCGGAATAGATTCCGGCCATGGTGTATATAGGCGAGCAACTTGGCCATTCTTCAGGACCAAATCAACAGCTTCTATCTCAACTTCAAACATCTTCCCGATACTTCGAACCCTCAAAGATTCTTGACCTCAAGACACAATGGGTTCCCTATCCAACCCCGTCACCCCCTTCAACGTCCTCACAGACGCCAAACCAGACGACACCTCCCTCCCAGCCTTCATGGTGTCCACCACCCGCGGCTTCCTCCCCCGTGCCGACCCCATCGTCACTCTACCCCCCGAGTTTGACCCTCTGGAGTCGATCCTTCAGCGTATGCCCGTCAAGACGGCCTCTGGTGAGCCTGGCCTCCTAGCCGAGGGCAAGCTGGGCAATGTCGTCCTGTCCGAGCTCCCAGACTTGACCTCCCACATCGACAAGTACGCCCCCAACCTCCCCTTGATGAACGCCCTGTACCGAGACTACTCCTTCCTCTTGTCCGCCTTCCTCCTCGAACCCTGCCACCTCCGCTTCATCAAAGGCGAACCCTACGGCCTAGCCCGTGATGTCCTCCCAGCCAACATTGCCCGCCCAATCAAGCGCTGTGCCGAATTGTATGACACCCCCAGTCCCCCTTCCCTCTTATCACTGTTGCTAACCCTCCTGCCACAAAAAGAACGGGCTTCAAACCCTTCATGGAATACGCCGGCTCCTACGCCCTCTACAACTACCGCCTCGCCAACCCCCCCTCTGGCCTCTCCTACCCCAACCTCCGCCTCATCCGCGCGTTCGAGCACGGGCTCGACCCCTCCTCCTCCGAGGCAGGCTTCGTGCTCGTGCACATCGCCATGGTCTCCCACTCCCCTCTGCTAGTCTCAGGCTGCGTCAACGCCTTATCGTCCGCTACCTCCCGCGACAGGAGCAGGTTCAACACCGCCCTCGGGGAGGAGATGTTGACCGCGTTGCGCAACATCAACAGGTCGATGGAGACGATGTGGCAAAAGTCCAAACCGGGGAGTTACACCTCGTTTCGGACCTTCATCTTTGGGATCACCTCGCAGAGCATGTTTCCCCACGGGGTGCTGTACGAGGGGATAGAGGAGTACAAAGGGGAGAGACAGAGTTTCAGGGGGGAGTCGGGGGCGAACGATAGTATGATTCCACTGATGGATAGTTTGTTGAGTATTCCGATGCCGGAGACGCCGTTGACGGAGATATTGAAGGATTTTAGGCAGTACAGGCCGTCGAATCACCGGGATTTTATCAAGTATGTAGCTGAGAGGCAGGATGAGTTGGGGATCAAGCGATGGGCTTTGGGCGGGGAGGAGAAGGAGGAGGAGGGGAGGGAGACAAGGAGGCTTTGGTTGAGGCTGTTGGATCAGGTGAGGGAGTTTAGGTGGCGGCATTGGTGTTTTGCTAGGGAGTATATCCTCAAGCAGACTTCGCATCCTACTGCTACGGGGGGGAGTCCGATTGTGACTTGGTTGCCTAATCAGTTGGGTGCTGTGTTGGCTGAGATGGAGAAGATTTATGGGGAGGGATGGTGGGAGGGGGAAGCTGGGGGAGGAGATCGAGAAGGGATTATGGACCTCTGGTGGGTGCCAGGCAGAGGGAGATGTCTGCCCGAGACAGTGCAGGTGAGGAAGTTTTGCCTGAGGATAGGGGTGTTAACTAGGTTAGAGTAATCGTGGCATCGGTATGGCGTTTGTGAGTAAATAATGCAATATCGAGATTTGTACTCCCCTTAGACCAATGCTATGCTTTCTACTTGCCCTCTCTTTCAACAAATCGCAAACAGTTCCAACGCCAACTCCATTAATACCCCCTACTCATGCCACCCATACCATTACATTATCATGATCCATTCCTGTCACTTTAAACCAGATCCCATCCCCCCCCCCTCCCCCCAATTCAAAAAGCCATAACCATCCCAGCCACCCCAACCAAAGCTCCCACAAACGCCCCCTCATACCTCACAGCAGCCCCCGTCCCCGGCAAAGCCTTCGCAACCCCAGCCGTCTCCCCCGCTCTCACAAGCGTACAGCTCGCCGTCCCACAACCATACCCATCAGGACAGCACCCCTCACTTTCATCCCTCTCATTGCACATGAACCACCCATTAGCACACTCATCCCCCATCACAGGCGGCGCACCAGTCGGCATCGGCACCGCAATCGTCACCCCATTGCCATCAACCACCGTCGTCGAGGAAGTCAAAGGCGGGCAATCAGTCTCGGCGCAACCCCGACCTATCTGACAACACCCCCCCTCGTTATTCGCACGAGCAAGACAAGCATAATACCCCGTGGGACAAAATCCCGGTTCACCCGTTGTAGACGTCTCCGGGGCGTCATCAGACGTAGTTGTCGATGACTGGGGTCGAGTTGACGTCGTTTCCGGAGTAGAACTCGACTCTGAAGTAGTTGTTGTTGGTTGCCTCCAGCGGAGCCGAGGTCGTGGTTGTAGTTGGGATGGGAACAGGAAGTGGAACACTATTCCCCTCCTATGACACCTACAGTTTTTCATATCAGTCACACCATCCCAACCAAAAATCTCATGTCAAGATGGGCACTTACAACCCAACCCGCCGCAAACCCACCCCTTCAAACAACACCCTCCCCCAACCTCACTCGGGCACCCAACCCCCCCCTCCCCGCAACTCGTCACGCCCCCTGTGCACTGGGTGTTATCCGGGCAGCAACCCACCGGCCCCAAGCCAGTATCCGGGATTTTGATGCATGTCGACCCTTCGTGGCAGCAGGTGTTGGGGTAGCCGATGTTGCTGCATAATAGGGTGTCTGTCGGACAGGACCACTGTCTTTTGCTTACTCCCAGCACCCCTCGTCGTTGTGGGTTGGGGGATGCGGGTGGAGGAGGGTTGTAGACTGCGCGGAGGGGGGCGGAGAAGGAGGTTCCATCTCTCGGGAGGAGGACCGCAGCAGAAGAGTTGGAAGGGGATGTTTGGGAGGGGTCGAAGGCGCAAAAGTGGGAGTGGAATTTGAGGGAGGGGTTGTTGGGGGGCATTTTTCGGATGGCGGTTGGTTGTTGGAGCGGGGTTTGTTGTTCGGCGAGGGAGAGGTGGGCGGATATTAAGGCCCAGAGCGGGAGGGGGAGGGGGCGCATTGTGGTGGTGGTGGTGGTGAGTGAGGTTGTCTGTGATCTGGGGAGGGAGCGGTGTTGCGAATTGAATTGAATTGCGGTGTAGCGTCGGGTGCACAAGAGGGGTTACCGTCGCGCGGGCACAGCGGGGGTAATTCAACAGAGAAAAATGTGTCAACAATAAATCATGCAAGAACCTCAACCCTGGGAGAGCCGTCTGTATCGCCAGAGGAGGCGTGGTCGTGATTGTAAATGTTCAGCTGTCGCAAGTCGCATGCGCAAACAGCTATGTTGACATTCTGTGGGTCCGGCTCTTTTGGTCGAGAACACCGCGACAACGCAACGGTCAAGGGGGGCGCTGCTTATCGTTGCTTGGCGTACACGTTGGCTGGAGCTAAACTGTGAGAAGGGGTCAATGACGTCTGGACAGACAACCAGATGAAAGTCGGTGAGTGGATCTCCTGTAAGATCTGAGCCAAAAATTAAGAATAGAAAACAGGGTGAACAACAACATCAACAACTGGAAAAGCTCAGTACCACAAACTCTCGGGAACCCCCTGCATCACCCCACCCGACCATCGGAACCCCCCACGTCCAATCATCCCAACTCGGCAGTTTGTTTACATGTCCCCTAAATTGCTTCAACGTTTATACATTTTAGATTGAGGGTATCTACCACAGGTGCACATCCATAGTCTTACACAACATCCCCCCCCTTATCCAAACTTTTTAAATCTCAAACAGCGTCTCCTTCGTGACCTCCTCACCATCCTCCTCCGCTGCCTCCTTCTTCAACACAGCCTTCTGCATCCCCTTCAAAAACGAGGCACACAGCAACGCCCCCGCCACATTGACATTCAAACTATCCACCACGCTCTGTCCCGCCATGGAAGGGATATTCAACTCGTAATCCGCCTTCTTGACCACCAGCCTGTCTAACCCCTCACCTTCACTCCCCAGCAACAAAACACACGGCGTTCTCTTCAACGGGTCCGTCTTCTCAATATCAAACAAATCAACCTGTCTTCTTTGTCTTGTAGCACCCGGCTCCTGAGCAACAGCAGCATAAACCTCCCAGCCGTTCGCCCTCGAAGCATTGAGGAACTCGGGCAGAGAATTAATCCCAAAAATGGTCACCTCCTCCGCCGCACCAGCCGATGCCTTCAACGCGACAGGCGTGATTTTTGTCCCACCATAGTTTGTAATCGCCACAGCAGCCGCGCCAAAGAACCCGACACTGCGCAGAATAGCACCTAGGTTGACAGGGTCAAGAATTCTGTCAAGCACCACAACCAAAGGTTTGTGCGTAGCGCTCTTGCGCCAGTAGACAAAGTCATTCGTGCCATTGATAGCAACGTCCTCAGCCGACTGATGGCCCAACTCGACCGAAAACCCAGGCTTAGCCGCGTACTCAGCCGGGTCCTCGGGAATGGCGCCTAAGGCCACGATCGGTGGCTGAGGGAGAGCAGACGCTTCAAGAACAAACCCGTTGTGGGGACGGGAAGAAGACATCTTGCTCATGAGACGCATGCCATACTTCCCGGAGACGACCTCGACAGGGACGCTCTTTTGCTTTGCGAGGGTGCGGATGACTTTCTCGGCTTTGATGTCATCTGCGTTCTGGGATTCGCGGACGTCGTCGCCTTGTTGGATGTAGAGCTTGTAGAGCTTGCGGCGGCCGGAGCGGAGGGCGGCTTCGACGGAGGAGGAGCCGTAGAGGAACTGGGAGGCGGCGGTGGTGTAGGTGATGCCGATGGGCTCGGGGCGCTCGTAGGCATCACTGTCGTGGAAGGGGTCGTCCTTGTATTCTCTTGGGGGGCGGTCGTTGAAGTCTCTCGGGGCGCGGTCCTTGAACTCTCTTGGAGGTCTATCGCCGAAGTCTCTTGGGGGTCTGTCCCCAAAATCTCTGGAGGAGCGCTCTTTGAACTCTCTTGGAGGCCTGTCACCAAAGTTCCTGGGGGGTCTGTCCCCAAAAGCTCTGGAGGAGCGCTCTTTGAACTCTCTTGGAGGAAAGACCCTCTGAGGCACATCGCCGAAGCTTCTCGATGGCCTGTTACCGTTACGAGACGGCCTGTCACCAAAGCTCTTGCCCCGTCTATCCCCGTCACGACTCCCCCTGTCAAACTTTCTGTCCCTCGACCCGAAGCTCCTTTCTTCCCGGTCACGAGAAGGAGCAGTCTTAGCATAACCCCCAAAAGGCCTCTCTCTCCCCTTGTTCGACCTCTTATCCTGCCCCCAAGGATTCATACCCTCCTCCCCCCTCATCATAGAAGCAAAACCCCTAGAATCCAACGGCTTTGATGCCGAAGACCTCTCCCTATCCCGGCGAGAAGGACGGACATCCCTCCCTCTCTCACCTCTTGAATTGGTAAAAGCATCACCGTCGGCAGAACCCATCCCCATTTCCCGTTTCAGCTGTTTGACCTCTTCGGCCAATTGTCCAGTCTTGAACTTGTAGACCAAACTTTTCTTGCCATGGCTGTCCTCGGGGTCAAAGAAGCGGGCTTGCTTGGACTTGGGTCTGGCCTTGTCTGGGTACTCGGTGATGTCCTTTCTTCCCTTGCGGATTTTGTAGTCGGGGCGTTGGGCTTTGAGTTCATCACGGAGCTTTTGACGCTCGGCGTAGGTGTGGCCGTCATTTTTGAACTTGCCGGATTGAAGGGTGGTTGAGACGGAGAAGGCCCTTGAGGAAGGGGTGATGAGTGAGATGACCGAGGGAGATGAGGTGGTTATTGACGGTCTGGTGGCACGGTAGGCCAGTTGGAGAGCCATGACGGCTCGGGAAAGTGTGAAGAAGTGAAACTGAATGTATGTATGTTTGCTGAGTGAAGCCTCACTTTTTGAGTCTCAAGGATGCCAAGAGATGTGTACAAGAGAGATGCACTTGAGGTGTCTTGTGTGTTTCAATGCGAAGAAAAGGGTTACAAGCCTCAACCTGAACCACAATCTAAAATGTACAAACGCACAAGACGAACTCAGCCCCCAAAATGAGAGAAAATGAATGCTTTTGAGACTATGTTTGCTCCTTCCTCGAAGAAGATCCAGGCCTTCAGATGCAGAAAAAGTCGGGAAGGTGCCAAGCCCAGGACCCAGCGGCCCCACCACAGCTGCCGGGCAGCCAACCAAAGTATTCAGGACATTATATTTCAATTTAATCCCTGGAAAGCCTTAATCCATTTAAGCAAACGCGTGTTTTTGGTCCGTCGCGTGAAAGGCGGCGCCCCTCCACTTCCCATGCTTTGAGACTGTCTCTCTGTTAACCATAACCCCCCTCACCCCGATTCTCAGCTTGTGCAATTTTCAGTAAACAGCTTGGCATTGGTATGCGGCCACAGCTTTTTGTTTTCTGTCATCTCAACTGACTTGCTTCTCCAAGAGTAGCTTCCCCAAACTTGCTTACATTTGGAGACCTTTCGAACTCGACATTTTGGCACAGCAAACCAGCACGCACCCCCCTTCGACTTATTGTTGATGTACTGCCGACCATGGCCACCAACGGTCTTTTGAGCTCAGATGATGAGCTGTTTTTTGATCCCATGCCGACAGAAGAACCCACGACCTATGAGTTTCAGTCCGAACTGTCAGACGATGAGGATCCAGATCCGATTGCGGTCGACGAGATTACCCAGCCTGTTGCGCCTTCGGTACCGTCACATTTGATGCCTGCGATGCCTCGTGCGAATATGGACGACTTTTTGCCCGACGACTCCATACAGTATGAGGAACCACCGGTAACGGATGGACATGGTTATGACGGACATCGAAGCGATAGAGACGACTCGGCCGGTCCAGTCACAAGAATCGTCGACATTGAAGTAGCGTTACCGGAGATGTCGGAGGAAAAGAAGGCCGAGTTTGAGTACATTGAGGTGCCAGAGATGAAGCCAGAAACTGAGGGCTACATGACAAGGAGGACACGCAATGGGGTAAGGGGTTGTGCTGGGTGATTTGCTGTTTGTGTCTGCTGTGGTGGGAGATATGAGCAAGGCTCAACGATGCAAGTGCGTCAACATCATGGGAGTTGCGTTGTGCTGTGTTAGGTTGTGGCGTTTGTCTAAGGAGTTGTAGTTGGCAACTCTTCCAAGTGGTTGAGTGGAAGCTGGGACGACAACCACAAGGGCCTCAGGGGTCGGGGGGTGGGTGGAGTTGCCATCAAAGTATCAAGTCCCAACATGGAGAGCAAGTTGCTCTGTCGGGATGTAATGCAATCCCGGGCTCCTGATCCAAACTCTTTTGGGTTTGTCTTTAGTATGGAGCCAGGGGTTTTTGGGGAGCTTGAGTTGTGCGGTCTTGGTGCCTACAGTATCGCTAGCCTCGCTGTTCTGGCTTCAAACATGGTCAGCATCCTCTTCCTAGCCCACATGACGACCTCCAGCTTTCGGTATCTCCCGAGCCGAAGACTTGTCTGGCTTCTTTTCTGCCTTCACCCATCGCTCCTTCTCCACCTAAGGATTTTGGCTGGGTCACACAACTACTGTCAATGACCTTCCCCTATTGATCACAATATTGCTCCTTCCCAACACACCTTCGTCTGAACCCTTAGCGCCTTTTCATTATTTGCAGGTCACACGGTTTTGTTATCCATCTATTTCTCCGTTTGGTTTGATTCGCCGTCTTCCTCTTCCCGAGAACCTCAACTTTCTCGCTGCTGCTCGCCTCCCAAGCTTCTGAAAACGCCCATTCTCGCCGGTTTGTTCCTTCCAATGGGGTCTTCCAGTCACTCAGACGGCGAGTATACTCCGCCTTTCGATGACGAGAATAGCGGGGATGACGGGGCTCTGCTCAGCCTGACTGCCGAGGCCAGCAACGGCAGGCAATTGTCACCTGACGACTACTATATTGACGAGGTTGAGTATATTGACCCAGAGGAAGCCGACTGGAATATTCAATCAGGCAACAACCTGTCAACCAGCGACTTTGACCGCGACTATTTGAACAATTTTCACCCGGCCTACCTGGATGAGCACCAGCCAGAGCACAGAAATTTCGTTCAGTCACAGCAGATGACCATGGATCGCGTCAACCAGGAATCCGACCACGCCTACGAAGGCGATAGCGACTATGCCTCTGATCAGGCCTCTGAGTACAAGGACAGCGACTACGACTCTGACCCCATGGATATTGACCAGATTGACAGCGACGCCGGCAGTGACTCTGTAAGCGCAGGCAGCCAGATTGGCGGAATTGGGCGACCAGAGTCAAGTGACTCAATCTCTGCACTGCATTCACTTATTCATTTACTTGTTGCAAAACTCTCTATTTTCCGCATTTCTCTTTTTCACTCCAATCAATGCCCATTGTTCTTTCTTGCCGGCAAATTGTTGACCCATACTTTATAGGACTATTACGATGACTTCAGAAAGCGCAAGAGAGGTTATAACGATAACTACTCTGGTGCCGTTGACGATTTCGACGAGGCCTCTGACGACGACATCCCCCGCACCCGAGGTGCCCCCACCATGCTTCCGCCTGTCAACTTTGGCAGATCTCTGCGCAAGCGTGCTGAAGTCACCAATTACTATGGCGGTCAAGATGAATTGCAGGAGGATGATGAGGATTCATTCATTGTCACCTCTGATATTGTGCGACCCGGCCGAAAGAAGTTGAAGCGCTTGTCTTCGAGGCTTTCTGCCAGGACCATACAGAAGACCACGTCTGTCTCTGCCTCTGCGGGTGACTCTGACATAGAATTTGAGAGCAGCCGCCGCCGTTCATCCCGTGCCAACAAGAACACCAGAAAGATGGTCGACAAGTACGCCGAGGACGAGGATGACGAGGATGATGAAGCCTTCTACATCTCGGACAACAAACCTGCTGCTGCCCCCAAAGTCGCCAGCGTGAAGGAGATCTTTCAGGGCAACATTCCCACCGACTTCAAGGAAGCTCACAGGTTGACCTGCGACAGTTGTGGCTATCCTGATGACCGCAACAAGGGAACCTTTGTCTTTTGTCAAGGCTGCTCCAATGTCTATCACAAAGTCTGTCTGGGCAACCGCAGCAGCCGTGAGCAGTGTGTGACCAAGGTTGGGCCAGATTCCTTCGTCATGCAGTGCCGCTTTTGCATCGATGTTTACAAGAAGCGAGACCCGCGGGCACCAAGCCACGGCACATGCCAAACTTGCCATGTCAGAGGCCCATCATGCATCCCTTTCTCCGAAAAGAAAACACCCAAGCAAGAGGAGAAGTTGCGCATCGATAATGGCGGTGTTGATCCCATCACGGAGGTCAATCCCAAGCTTATCAACAACCACAACAACGTCCTCTTTCGCTGTGCCAGGTGCCATCGAGGCTGGCACTATGAACATCTCCCCCATCCCAACCCGACTCGAGACCCGTCTTGGTCAGAGCCTCTCAATCTACGCAAGCTCAGGTTGGAAGAGTACCAGATCGATTGGATGTGCAAGGACTGTCGCGACACAGATGGGCTCAAGCCTGACAAGATTGTGGCCTGGCGCCCAGCTGATCGCAAGAGCTACATCGAAGGTCAGACTATCGCAGACTTCGACGAGGATCAAATCGAGTACCTGATCAAGTGGGAGCGCCAGTCTTACAACCATTGCCAGTGGTTCCCTGGCGCCTGGGTCTATGGTATCGTCAAACACAACATGCGTGTCTCCTTCCTCAAGAGGACATTTGGAGAGGGGCTTGAGGGAGGTCCTGACAGCGAGATCAAGGCAGATTCTCTGCTCAGATGGACCGAAAAGGAGGCCATCTACAATGTCTGGGTCACACCTGATATCATTCTCGATGTCCACGTCGCTCCGCGAACCGTCGAGGCTGAAGCAAAGTACAAGGCTCGGTCTCGCGAGGACAAGTTCCAGGAGGACTTGAGTCGGATCTTCCACGTGGTCAAAATCCTTGTGAAGTTTGAGGGCCTTGGGTACGAGGATGTTGTTTGGGACACCCCTCCGGACTCGTCAGACGGTGCTCTCTGGGAGGCGTATCAAGAGGCGTACCGGGAGTACCTCAATGGCAAGCACTTCAAACCAGAGTCCAACCGTGTCATGCGAGAGCGCCTCCAAGAATTCCGCCAACTCGATTTCGTCAAAGATATCGAACTCAAGAAGCAGCCCGAGGGCCTCAAGCGCGGCCAGCTTATGGAATATCAGATCAATGGCGTCAACTGGATGCTTCACAACTTCCGTCATGACAGGAGTGTCATTCTTGCCGATGAGATGGGTCTGGGCAAGACAGTTCAAATCGTGGCACTGCTCTACACTCTCATCATGACCAAGCCTCGCATCTGGCCGTTTCTTGTTGTGGTGCCAAATGCGACCTGCGCCAACTGGCGACGTGAGATCAAGAAATGGGCTCCTGACCTTCGAGTTGTTGCATACTATGGCGGACGAGTGTCTCAACAGGCCGCAAAGGAGTACGAGCTGTTTCCAGGCAATACTCGCGACATGAAGGCACACGTTGTCATCATGTCCTACGACTCGGTCAAGGACAGTGAAACGCGATCCCGGTTCAGCAGTGTGAAGTGGGCTGGTCTAATTGTCGACGAAGCTCAGGCTCTCAAGAATGACGAGAATTCGCTGTACAAGGCCTTGAACATGCTCAATATCCCGTTCAAGGTTCTTCTGACAGGAACGCCATTGCAAAACAACAAGAGGGAGTTATTCAACCTCCTTCAGTTCATCGACCCCAGTATGAAGGCCGAGCAGCTTGACCAAGAGTACGACCAGATCACCTCGGAAAACCTCAGGCATCTTCATGATCTGATCCGGCCGTATTTCTTGCGCCGCACAAAGGCCGAGGTGCTCACCTTCCTGCCGACGATGGCTCAGATCATTGTCCCTGTTTCGATGTCGGTCTTGCAAGAGAGGCTCTGCAAGTCGATCATGGAGAAGAACCCTCAGCTCATCCGATCCATCTTTGCTCAGGGAAAACTGAAGGCCAACGAGCGTGGGTCGCTGAGCAACATCCTCATGCAACTGCGCAAGTGTCTCTGCCATCCTTTCATCTACAGCCAGGCCATCGAAGATCGCAACCTGTCTCCCGAGCTCACTCGCCGGAACTTGATTGAGGCCTCTTCCAAGCTGATGCTCTTGGAGATTATGCTGCCCAAGTTGAAAGAGCGCGGCCACCGCGTCCTCATCTTCAGTCAGTTCCTTGACCAGCTGACGGTCCTCGAGGACTTTTTGATGAGTTTGAACCTCAGACACGAGCGTTTGGACGGCAGTCAGTCTAGTTTGGAGAAGCAGAAGAAGATCGACGCATACAACGCTCCAGATTCAGACATCTTCTGCATGTTGTTGTCGACGCGCGCTGGTGGTGTTGGTATCAACTTGGCGACGGCCGACACCGTCATCATCCTCGACCCCGACTGGAACCCTCACCAAGATATCCAGGCTCTTTCACGCGCCCATCGTATCGGACAGCGCAAGAAGGTCTTGTGCTTCCAGCTCGTCACTGTTGACTCGGCCGAGGAGAAGATTCTTCAGATCGGTCGCAAGAAAATGGCGCTCGATCATCTGCTCATCGAGACCATGGACAATCAGGACGACGCCCCCAATGACGTCGAGTCGGTCTTGAAGCACGGCGCTGAAGCTCTCTTTGGCGATAAGAAGAAGGATGCCATCAAATACGATTCGGCTGCTGTTGACAAGCTTTTAGATCGATCCATGCAGGAGGAAACCAAGACCGACGATAAGAAATCGGCCGAGTCTGCTTTTGCCTACGCCCGAGTGTGGGCCAACGATGGTCTTGCTGACGAGATGAAGGAGACCGAACAGCAGGAGATGTCGCTCAGTGTCTGGGACCAAATTCTCAAGCAGCGTGAAGAGGAGGCTCGTCGTGAGGCCGAGAAAGCTAGGGAAACTCTCGGCCGCGGTGGACGCCGTCGTGGGGTGAGTAGTTATGCTTCCAGTCCCTGGAAGCCCAGAATACTAACGAACAACAGAATGCCAACTACGCAGGTCCCCAGTTCGAGTTTGACGAGGGAGAGAAGCCAGACAGTGATCAAGGCGAAGGTGATCATGACTTCATCGCTAAAAGCGATGGTGGTGATACAAGCGACGAGGAAGTCGGCACTCCAGCCACTGGGCTATCAGCACACTTGCGCAAGTCAGGTACGAAAAGTCAACTTTCTTTAGTTCAGTCAAGAAGCAGAGCCAAAGGCAACAAAGGGGGCGCGACACCACCAGTCACGCCCAGCAAGAGGAAGACCCTGCAAAAGACCACTCAAACACGCAGTATTACTCGAACCACAAGCTCACGCAAGACAACTTCTCAGACAACGAAAGCGGCCAGGCCCAGACCCAAAGCAACGCCCAAGCCCAAGGGAAAGCAGCAGCAGCAGGAGCAGCAGCTTCCCTCGCCCCCCAAAACGGCCACGCCAAAGGCGCCGTCAATGGTGATAAAGTTAAACGTTCCCAAGTCGAAGTCGCCATCTTCACGGCCCAAGGCCCAGGCGCCCAACAACAAAACAGCGGTGGCGCCAGCAACAGTCGCCCAGTTAGCACAGACGTCCGGTTTAATGTCCCTGACAATGCTGCGTCCCAAAACCAAAGACGGCAGCAGCAGCAGCAGCAGCTCGGAGCTGTCGGAGGTGTCGGGGGAGCCCCAGTAACTCACCACCAGGCAGGTGCAAGCATGACAGCCTCTCAAAGGGCGGGGATTGACTTGTTGAACTCGATTGCGATGAGGCCTGCTGGGCAGTCTGGAGGTGGTGGGGGTGGGGGGGTGATGGTTAACCAGATTGGTGTGCCGACGGTTCCGAGCTCGACGTCGTCGTCGGTGGCGGCGGCGGCGGTGGTGCTGCCAAAGGCGGAGCAGTGCGTTGTTTGCAAGTATAGTCACCCGTGGAGCTGGGAGTGCCCTGAGATGAGGAGCATGAGGAATTTGAGGGTAGCGTTGGATGAGCTGAAGCGGGATGGGAGGTTGACGGAGGAGGAGAGGAGTGGGTGGAGGGGGTTTTTGGTGGAGAAGTTGAGGTTGTTGAGGGGGTGATCTTGGGGCTTACTCATAATTTTTGAGGATTGTTGTGTGTTGTTTTCTTTTGGGAAGGGGAGTGCTAGTCAAACGGGGAGACAAAATGGTGATGGGGAGGGGCTGGCTGGTGATTCATTGCGAAAGAGAGGGGGTGCTCTGGCAGGATCTCTAAGCTCTTTTCATTCAGAAGAGAGGGATTATCTCCTTTTTAATACTCTGCGGTTGAGTTTTCTATTGCATAGCGCGATATACCCTGGGATTTTTTCCGGTGCATTGAGGCATTCGGATGGAGGTGGGGAGGCGTCTGGGGTTTGCTTTTGCGCGCCACGCAGCATCATACAGAGAGATTTTTTATTTACAAAGACAGGGATTGCGTTTGTGCTTGCTACCTACCTATGTGATGCGCTCAAGAGTGACTGTTTACCTATGTTTGTGTGATGTTGCCCACACTGGTTTGTTTCTATGAGAAGGGGAGGGGTGTTGGCCTTGTTCGGGTGGGCTGCTATGGGGAGGGGAGAGTTAGGGAAGGGAGAATTGGGGAGGAGAGAGTCGGAGGGGAGAGAGTTGGGGAGGAGGGTGGGCGACTTGACATGGTCCAGGCGGTTGTGGAGGGGGCCGGGGGGAAACTTGGGATGGTATGGAAGGGAAATAGCAAGGTGGCTAGATTTTAAGTGTTTTGGGATAGAAAGTGAGACGAGAGGAGGAGGTACAGTGCGGGCATGTGATGATCGAGATTGGGATGGAAGTCAAGGGAATGAGAGAAGTCGAGACGGGGCAGTGGTTGGGTCACTGGGACAGAAGATTCAAGGTCGGGTTGGGCAACATGACATCTTTGTGACGTGCTCGAGGTGGGCGAGCAAGATGCCTACCTCCTCAATGGCCAACTCCAGGTGCAAGGCACGGGGCTGGAGGGTTGGTAGTGTGACATCTACACTCTCGGTGAGAGCTCGGGGGAGCTCGCTGGCAAGGATGTGGGAGGGAGTGGTTGGGATGGCAGTGCTTCATGGTTAGGATCTGGGGCTGATGTCCAGAATCGCGGGAGAGGGGTAGAGGAGGAGTTACAGCCAGACCAAACTGGAGGAAGGGCGATCGACAGTCTAGATCTGAGGGGGGTGTCGGACCGATGATGTGAGTGGTATGCGGGTAGATGGGAGGGTTTCCCAAAGCACACTGCGCCTCCGTATGGAGGTTGCTTTTGGGTCTGGCAGGTTTGTTTCAGATGATAGCTTACTTTGTTAGATTTGGGTTTTGGGGGTGGCAAGGCTGGTGAGATGAGATGACGCCTTTAGGCCGGCTGAGAGGTGGCCGAGGGTTTCAGGAAGAGGGGTGGGTTGTTCGTTACCGGTCTGTCGGGAGGGGAATGACTCGCGGTCGGAGGGGGAATAGGGAGGTTGGGATGCGAGTTGCAGGGGAAAACTGGAGAGAAGCGGAGTTGTAAAACGATGAGATTGGTGGTGCGCTAGCTACACACGATGGATCCAATGGGTTGGTGGTATGTACCTAGTTTATTGCTAGAATGGGAATGGATGGTGAGGGTTGTGGCTGGCATTGGTGTTAACATTGACATTTGACAGCTGACGGGTTGACGTGCGTAGCGGCCCGTTGAATGGACTGAGCTTAGCCTCTTCTAGAAATGAGGGACATGAGAAAGAGTTGTGGTATTTTCTGTGTTTTAGAGCTGCCCAAAGGCTTTGTTTATTTATTGGCTTTGGAGATCTGTTGTAAGTGGCAGGATGCTTAGGGGTTGATATGGCTCCATTGGGATACCCACCAACTTTGACACTGGACGTAAAGAACCCTTTCTGGATGGTGTGTGACCTTTGGAGATTTGGAAGTATATAGGGCAAAGACGAGATGTTGGGATCAACTGTCAGTACTTGTCATCCGATGTCTTGGAATACACGTGGTAACTTCAACATGTATAATCTTGGTATTGACTTGATGCTGTTATTCTTTTTGTGGATCTAGCCACATCTTGCAAGTGACAAGTACCTACCTAAGCCCTGGGAGTAAATAACAATTCAATGTCTGTCCGGTAAGTGCTCACAGGCACTGGTGTTTGGCGTGTGGAGTGCTATGTGAGCGGAGGTTGGCGCCACTTCTCACCACGATGCTGGAAAAGTATCTTGATCAATGAGATGATATTCTCCCAATCCCTGAAGCCGTACTACCCATCCCATCCATCAGCCAGCTCCCGCCGTGTAGCCGCCCTGAACACAGATATCTCACCAAGGATCACAACACACATGCACTAAATACCTTTTTGGTACCTTCCGGTATCTTTTCTCCCATTTGCGGTCGGAGTGGCCGTTTGTCACGTGCGACTAGTGAACCAAAAAGAACAGGCACCAAATGTGGCTTCCCGCCCAGTGCCTGGGCAAAGGCAAGCAACCTTATTCAGATTGACTGTGAGGCCGTTTGCTTCAAGCTTGTTCAAGTCCTTTTGGTCTGTCCGGCATTTGTTTACATGCATTGATATGAGTCAACGGGGAGATGTCTGCTCGTTCCGATAGGTTGGCAAGTTGCTTTCTGAAGTGTTGAGGCTCATGCATTCCACAAGCCCACCACAAGCTTATGTGGCTTGTCTGTTCGTTTGGTTGCGGTGGAGGAGAGGTTAGCAACGGAAAACACCGATCAAGCGTGGATTAGGGCGCCAGACTAAGGTAGTAAGAACCAGAAAGATAAATAACGGGACAGATATCTATGTGGCTGTTTAGGTTCTTTCGCCTCTTTTCTAATGCTGGCTGTTACGCTGTCAATCGGTAGCAAGTAAATACCTTACCTAACTTAGATATCAACACTAAGATATTTTCCAAGTGCATCTGCTGTTTTGCCTTGCAACTTTCATCTTCAACCCTGGTCCCTTGTCCCTCGTCCCTTCCTGCCCTCTGCCGGAGACGCACAACAGGCAGGCGCACAACACCTCAAAGCTACGGTCGTACTTGCTTGTGATCTGCTCAACTGGCTACACCTGCCAGCTAGGTAGATACGAGGGCTCCCAGTCACCTAGCTCCAGCACCATCAGCGGCATCAGCCTTGTTTTAACTGACACTGTCCGCTGGCCCACCGGTGTGCCGTTCCACGAGGCCTCACTCATTCTTGTCCTCGCTCTATTGTTACCGCACGCCTCGTTACCATTCTCAGCTCTATTTTCCGGCCAAGGATACCAGTCCTGCTGTCAACAGTGCTAACCTGCATATACTTTCTATAGAGGAGGTTCACGGCGGTATAAACACGACAACCCAAGTCGACCAGGCTTTCCCCCAGCTGTCTCAACTGATTGGACTGCGACTATATCATTCCGTTTGCACGCACCCACCACGCACATCCTGTTGCCTCTCTCTCTCTCTCTCTCTCTCTCTCTCTCTCGCCTCCCGGGGGGGCAGTGCCGGCATTGTTTCCTTTTGGATTTGATTTGATCAGTGTGTGCTGTCTCCGCCATTTGTTTTTGTTCTGTACTGTTTCCTTTGACTTCCCGAGCTTCTCTGCTTTTTCCATGTACACGCCTTTGGCTGATGCGAAAGCAGGGTTCTCCGTCAACGCAATGTCTGGTGGTAACCTGCATCAACAGCAGCCTGACTGCAAGCAGCCTAGGCCTCATTGGTTCGCTGGGGAGCTTTCATCGCCTTCCGTGGCATCTTCTGGCCGCTCTCTGTCATTGACCAGTCTTGAGTCCGTTTCTTCTCTTGATAGTGTGTCAGAATCGGCCTTGAAGACACCAACAGCACCGGCAAACTGGCGTGCTGATTCCAACGAGACAAAAGAAGCTGCAGGCACGACCGACCAAGTAGTAAATAAGCCAGGCAGGCGTCACAACTTTCGTCAGGGCTCTTCATCTTCTCTGTTCACCAGTTCTGGTGCTGCGACTCCGACATCGTCTCATCGCATCCCTTCGGTAGTGAACCCAACTTCTCAGAACGCGGGTATTCATGCGCCAAAACCCTCTGTTGAAAGGGGACGACACGAAGAAGACCCTGCTGGCAGTTGCGGAGCACGCGATCCTGACTGTTTTGATTCGGTTAGTGGTGTTGGGTCAAGGCTCGACACTGATGGTGAACAAGGCCACAGAGGTACATACCCCTCTTGCACACATGTTCCTGATGCAGCTTACTGACCTGTAACTGCAGCTCACGAGTTCTCTTTTGTTGACGATAACAGCCTGAAGGCATCTTCAGGGCTTGTATCACCTAGCTTTTCCCTCCAAGCTGGATACAGGAGAAAGTATTCACATGAGCGTGACAGAAAAGCCCATATTTTGCAGCAGTTTGAGAGTATCAGAGGTGTTTGGCCGTCGGATTCTGTAACTGGTTGGTGTACCCTGCTTCTAAACGACGACGCCAGTATGCCTGACTGATGATCATAGCTGCGTCGCACAATACAAGCGGATCCAGCCTCCTTTTCAAAGCTCCCATCGCAAAGAACATCGCCGAGATCAAATCTAAGCTCGCGTTCGCTGGGCTTCTTGCCTCAACGGCCCTTTCTCAGCCAGCAGACAGGCACAACTACACCACCCCCCGTCCTCCTTCCCCGAGTATCGGCTCGGACACTACAATAAGGGCGGCTCCGCATCAGCTGACCACGTATTCCGGCCAATCAATAGAGGTCACATCACCAGCAATACAAACAACAGGCAGTGCCCCGAACACCTCCGAGCCATTGTCCTCCGTTCCGGACCCACTTTCCGAAGGCATAAATATCTCCTTCGGGCAGCTCCCGAACTTGAACTCAGATTCCTCTTTTTCTTTTGATGAGCAGCAACAACAGCAACAGCAACAGCAACAGCAACAGCAACAGCAACAGCAACAGCAACAGCAACAGCAACAAAAATCGTCCAAGCATCTTGAAAAAGAAGAAATGTCTGGCTCCGTCGCGGGTAGCGTTGGCGCTGGCGAGCAGATGCGTCTGTCTGGTGGTTTGAGTGGAAGAGGGCAGCTTGCTGCCAGCACTGCCGGCCCCTTTGGTGGTCGCGCGAGAGGTACGTTTTTTTTTCCATTCATCTGTGTTAGTAGGTGTGTTTTGGAATTCATATACTTTCTCTTTTCTCTTTTTTCTTTTGCTTTTCTTTTCCTTTTCTTTTCTTTTGCTTTTTGCGTTGTCTCTGCTATGGTTGTTGCACCGGTTGAATTTGTCTTCACTGGTAGAAACACAAGCTCTAACATGCTTCCAGGCATTGACAACTGGCGCCAGCGAGCGCAGTCCCCGCCCCAGCCCAGGACCGGCAATGGTATATATCTATTCAGCCTCAATCATCTGAGCCAAGCTGATCAGTATATAGATACAACCTCTTCTCCTTCTCTGGGCGCGGTCCTTGCTCCCGCCAATGGCAACTTTGCTGCTGGCCCCTCCCAGGGGTACAACCCTGGCTTCTCTTCGCCTGTTGCGCCGCGCTCTCCCACCTTGGCGTCTTTTTCTTCTGCCCCGACCCGCCCCGCCGTCCTGTCCCCTGCTGCCCGGCAGCAGTTCACTCCTTTCCCCGGCCCATCCGCCGTCACCGGCATCTTTTCGCCTGGCACTCCGACCATCTCTGCCGGTCTCAGTTTTGGTGACTTTGCCGGTGGCTCCGGCTTCTCGCCCGTCGGCTTCTCTGGTGCTGCCAGCTTTGTCGACCCGTCTGGTTTCGCCTCTCTGTCGCTCTCTGACCCCGCGGCCGCCCGCCAAGGCCAGCTCGCCCATCTGCGAATGATGGGTGATGCTGGGACTGGCAATCTTTTCTCGCCCCCGACATCCCAGCCCCGGGGGCTGTACGGAGTCCCTTCGTCTTCTGCCGGTGGTGGTGGCTCGGCCACGACCCCAACCACGACCGCTCCCCCGGCGATCCCCGCCCCGCGCCCCCAGAACTGGGATCTGGCTCAGTACCAGAGCCAGTATCTGGTCACCATCGGCCCTGATACCCAGGGATACTGTTTTGTCCGCCCTGACGGCAGCCGGACCCGACTGGTGCCCGTTGACATGCTCCCATTCTCGCTCGTTGGGCTTCCGCCTTCGGAGAACGACAATGACAAGCTGATTGAGTTGGTGATTCCCACCGGTATGGACCGACTCTGCAAGAATAGCAATATTGAGCGGGCGGTTGTTCAGGTACGTTCCATTCTAGTGTTTATTTACTTGCCCCTTTTCTTGTTGGGTGGGTGACGGGTGATGGTCTGTGCACTCAGCCCTCAACCCCCACCAACCCTAGCCCGTCACTGCTCTCTTTCTCCTGCCTGATGCTGACTTTGTGAACAGTCCCCCCCTAATCGCCATCAAGACCCCATCCAGGTAAGCAGTTTTCCTCTCTTTTTCCTCATAATCACCTGGAGATCTCTCCCGCCCATCCAGCCCAATCCAACTGAGACTCGTATCAGAACCGTATTGACCATATCCTGCTCGCGTCTGATCCTCAGGCTTCTTCTGCTGCCGCCACTACCGGTTCCGGTCCGACTTCCCCTTCTGCCGCACAGCCTAGAAAGATCAAGGTCTATTGCGACAAGTGGGTTCACGAGGGCACCTGCGCGTTCACTCAACAAGGATGCAAGTACAAGCACGAGATGCCTATGGACAAGGCCACACAGCACAGTTTGGGGCTGTTTCATGGTTTGCCTACCTGGTGGAAGAAGAGGCAGGCAGAGCTGTCTCGCGAGAGCGAGCGGGGTCCTCTGGAGCGCGGTGGGGGTGTTTCCGTTGGTGGAAGGTTTGCTACGGGCGGTTCTGGTGGCGTCACCGGCACTGGCGCTGGCGCCGGTGCTGGTGCTGAAGGTGGTCACAGACGATATGGTTCGAGCTGGTCGCGCTGGGACAGTGGGAGTGGTGGAAGTGGTGTGGGGAGCGCATCTGGTATGCGCCGCGGTTCTTCTTCTACTGGGAGTGAGTCTGGTTTCCATTCTACCAACTGGAGAGAGCGTAACCCGGCCCCGGGGTAATGAGCAGATGGTGTGGTTTCTTTTTGTTGCTGGCCTAATCTGAAGGTGGTGCGGTTGGCGTTTTCGTTTGCTTATATAAAGAAGAATACCCCGCGGTATAGTATATACCCCAAGCGGTTTGAGAGCGTTGAAGGGGTGTGGGCGATTGGGCGGGATGTGATTAGGTGTCTGCGAGTGCAGTTGTAGTTGTGTACTGACCGAGTGAATAATGTGGTTTTTGGGATGTTTGTGTCGCTGGTGAAGTTTCATCAGTGTGTGGAGATTGTGGAGGGGGTACAACCGCACGACAACCCGAAAATACGACTTCGTCAACGGCCTTTACGACCAAGTAATCCTCCAACTGCTTGTCACAATTTTGCGCCCTGCATCGACTACCGTCTCTGTGATCCTTCTTCAACATCTCAATTTGCTTGACTGGTATTATGGACATCATACCCTCGCAACACCAAGAGTCCACCGTCTTCGACATTCATGGAGACATTCGACTGCCGGATGTCTTCTGATCTCCTCAAGACCGCGAGAAATATTCGCCAGCCTGATGTTTCAATCGTTAGTTACCAAGTCGACTTTTACTTCCCAGCGGAAAGCATGGTCAAACCTGCTTGGAAAGAGCAACTTTGTGGAAGATCGCAGTTCGCCAGACTTTTTGTCAATGGAATGAGAAGTCTTTGTCACAGCTCTTTACACAAATCAAAATTTCTGTCCCCTTCTTTTCTGGGGTATTATTAGGGACGCGATTATCGGAGAGGCAACACAAAGTTTATCACTGGAGATTACTTTCTCTCGTCACCTCTACACTATCTAAGCTTCGACCGTCTCAGTCTAGACGAGCTTTTGGTTAGTTGTTGGACATCTCGACGACCACATCCTCCCATCGCTATAACAACACTATCAAGATCACGACGAAGATGAACACGTTCTGGGGTGGGCTAGTCATGGTCCTGGCTGTCCGATCCCCGAGAGGCATGTTCCAGTTCAACTTTGGCATGTGTTTGTCACGGATAGCTGAGGTGGTTTATTTGTCTGTTATTATTGCGTCTAAGGTGACGGTGGGCTTGGTTGCCTCGGTTTAATCCGCCCAAGTGGGCGGTTTGATGGATTTGTGGCTTTGATTTCGTTTTTGTTTTTTGGAGTACGAGTGTACTATTTATCACAACGCACACACCTCGGTCACTTTTAAGACCCAAAGCTAACTTGGCTATAGACCACCCGCCTCCCAACTTTGGTCCTGTCGGCTCAGAGAGACGCCCTGGGCCTATCCGCCACGGCGAGGTCAATGATGAGGATTCGGAGAGGAATTCGGTTGTGAGTGAGGGGAGGAGTGTTACGGGTATGATGATTATTAGTCCTGGTAGGGCTTGATGGATATGAGAACAAGAAATAGGGCGATGATTTGATGACGATAAAATGGGTTTGGAATTGCATGGAAACAAGGATCAGTATGGAATATGTTCAGAAAATATGGGTTATGGATGATGGATTACGGGGAAATGTTTTGTGGGTTTTTGTTGTCGTTTTCTTTTTGCTTATATTTTCTATCTTGGAAGCATTAAATAGCTTTGTGCTCACGCATGGGAATAGTTTGGGAGATGTGTATGTTAGGGTAGTTGACATAGAGTTTAAGTTCTCTGATTTTGTGAGGTTTTGGCCATTGGGGTGAGGTGTGTTGTGGTGTGGCGTGGTGTGGTGAAGGTGACTCTGGAGTGTGTGGTGAAGGTGACTTTGAGATGTGTGGAGTTTTGAAGGTATGTCGTGGATAAGGCATTCAACAGGATCCGTGCTGTTTTGGCTGCCCGCTTCACAGCGACATGAAAAAGAACAGCCCAAAGTTGGATTAACTCACCCGTTGTTGACTTGGACACATCCACTTTGGGAGACAAGAAGCACCCATAAATCTTATAATTTGAGTCTTCGACGTCCTGTATCCATTTACTGACGACCACCGTATTCCGGCAGCTCTTTCCATGACATATAATATCTATCAACAGATAGCCAGTGTAAGTGAGTCGCAAAAACTGTGACGTGATCTGTCCTACGTGAAGACAGTCTCTACTATCGAACCTAAAAACCACCAAGTCAAACGCCCCTTCCCCCCCTCCCAACCAAGTGTCATCTCCTATACCCACCCCGCATACGGGCTCACTCTTATTGTACGATCCCACCTTTGACCGCATAAGCCCCCCTCTGCCCTTCTGCACAGCTAGGATGTCGTGCTAACATCAGTTATCAATATCTTTTCTCCCTCGCTCGCCTCGACGCACTTCCTTGTTTCGAGATCCCAACATAATCTCAACGGACGGAGACTTGACGAGAGTTGAACCGGCTGGCTCCCCGCACTCCTCGAGGTACTGTACACCCCTTCCTCTGTTGCGCTGCTGTCCCGCTATCAACAGCCGAGGAGAAAGAGGGGAGCATCGCTTGCTCTCGCTCCTCGAGCGTACTGTACACTCTCTTTTCTCCTTCCTCCTCTTATGTTCCCTCCAGCTACCGCGTCGTGACCCAGCTACCGCTCGCGGGCGCTGCTGCTTTCCACCATAAGAGGAGGAGGGCGGGAGGAGAGCTTCGACGTGGTGGACAAGGGGGAAGGGAGGGGAAAATCAAGGAGGAGGGTCGAGCGGGGGGCTGCTGGGGACAGGTCGGTCATCGTGGTGAATGATGGCCATGGTTTGGCAGAGGGCAAGTGTCGGAAAACTTGTAGCGGTCGTAGTTGTAGTCGATGGCTGCCAGGGTTCCCTTGATGGCATACTAGGCCGTGGTGGGTGTTTATATCGGAAGGTTCTGTGGGACAGGCGGACGGCCCGACGGCTTCAGCAGTGTTTCGAGAGGGAGTGGAGTAGTTGTAGTTGTCGTGAACGAGGGACGGCACGGCTGGAATGGGTGATGGAGGGGTGGGTTGGTGCGAGTGCTGTGGTTGTGATGTGTCTATGATGGTGGGTGGGTGGTTAAAATGGGTGGGAATAGTCGAGTGAGTGATTGACGGTGAGATGGGTGTAGAAGTGGAAGATGGGTACAAAAGTGGAAGTCGGGTGCAGAAATGGGAGCGAGGTGGCATGAGTCGAAGATCACGAAGTGCTCAACGACCAAGCATTAGCAATTAAAGTCTACAAACACGACCAACACCACAAATAAACAAGGACAGACCAATCAAGAGCCCCAACAACACTGACCCACCCCCCAACACCCCCCAGACACAACTCATGACCAACCCAACCCCCCCTCCAACCCTTCATATAGAATGTCCGCATTCTTCCTCCCAACCGAAGCAAGTTGACCCTCGGCGTGGTCAAGTGGTCAGATTGTGGTAGGTTAGGATAGTTTCTCACACCCAGGGCGTGGTCTTGGGGCACAGTGAGTTCGATCCAAACTCGGGCAAAAACCCCGTGGGGGTTTTTCCGGACGAGGTAAATTGCCCCCAGCGTGGTTGGGGTTCAAAGCAGTTGGTCGTCTCTTTTTTTGACATTTTATCCATTCTATCTGATTCACTTATCTATAAAAAAGTGCAAGAGAAGCCACTAAATCGTGTGCTTTGTTCGGTAAGTGAGGTGTTGCTATGGTGGTGGGAGAGCAACTTTGCCTGCTGCTTGAGGTTTTGACTGTCCATCACAATTTTCACAGTTCGCACACAAATAAGACGGAGAGCAACAAGGAATTACATTGGGCATTTTTTGACCGAGGTTATCATGGCCAGTAACCTGTTCAAGAGTACTTTTTATCAAGGTGGTTGCTGCTCAAGGTCGTCCAGATGGAGTTGGCGACTTTCTGCTTTATTATGACCGGGCACTTTACCAATCTCCTGCCATTTCTCATAGAATCAGTTGATAAACATGCTATCTAATGCTACACAGTGCTCATCATCTGATTAAGGAGCACTTTCGACTAGAAAGCTATTGCTTTAGGTGGTCGAATGGATATCGCGACTTCCTTCTTTTATTTATTAGCACACATCAAACCCACTCCTGTTATTGATTATCAACCTATCTAATTAATATACTGCCTGCAGCTGCAAGGTGTTGTTGGTCTGGTCAAGAGGCACATTCTTCCATGATGCTTGCTGCTTGAAGTTGTTGACATGCATACTACGACTTTCGACCTCATTCTTCACTAATCACAATGTTTCCGTTTAAATTCACGATTAATAGCATAATTCCACTTGAAAATAGAGTCCATAATCTCTTGCTATTGCTATCCTCAAACCTTACCCATAACCAGCTGTCTTCTAAAGCAGCCTACACATACCCTCTCCAACGCCATTGCTCAAAAACTATGCTTCATCCCCTTCCAAAATCATTTCACCAGGCTTCTAGCCGGCCACAATCCCCGTCATCAAATCCTCATCCTCCACCACATCCCCAAAACCCGTCACATCCACCGGCCCCCCACCCTGACTCTGCCCTTGCTGCTCATGCTTCTTCTGCTGCGCCAACCACTTCAGGTAATCCTTGTTACTTGCCAACCTCTCATTCGTAGCCTTGACCACCGGCCCCAGCGCCTTGATCCTCTGCGCAGTCGCCACCATCCTCCTCGTGAACTCTTCCTCGCTCAAGTCATCCGCCGTAGAGCTAAACGCCAAATACGCCAGGCCATTCTCTGGGTGCACCACCTCCCCTTGCAGGAGGCCCTCGTCAATCATTCCCTGGACCAACGCCTCGATCTCCTGCACCGATCCCAAGGGCGCAGCCGTCTCGGCGGATTGTGTTCGAGTCCGTATTTGCTCGAGAGAGATTCTGGAGTAGACATGTCTCAAATTCAAAATCTGCCACTTCTGATAGTGCTCAATCACCAGCTTCAGAAGAGAAACATTCTTCTCCTCGTCCCAGAAACCCTGAGACAGCCCTTCGTATTCCGTCTTGAAAGATTCCGCTGTTCGCTTCTCAAATGCCTGCGCCAACGAGTAGTATGGTTTGCCCGTAACCTCGTAGACTTTTCGTGGCCCGTTTGGCGTGGTAGGTGGGAGAACAGGTGCCTTTCCGTTGAGCAAGAGTCCAACCAAAACCCACTTGCTATAGGCTTCCACTTGAATTTTGCTCGCGTTGGTGTTGTCTCTGGATGGATAGGTAATCACCCGCTCAAAGGCATCGAAAGCTTGCTGCCAGGATCGTCTCTGAATAAAG
The DNA here is from genome assembly GCF_000226545.1 of Podospora anserina S mat+. Taxonomy (NCBI): domain Eukaryota; kingdom Fungi; phylum Ascomycota; class Sordariomycetes; order Sordariales; family Podosporaceae; genus Podospora; species Podospora anserina. The sequence goes on from NW_001914858.1 coordinate 473,575, forward strand.
CAAAGCCCGCGCAGGAGGTCATGCTCGAGGATGTCTTTGTTCTCCAAGGATTTGGTGAAGTCGTTTTCGACAGTAATAAAACCCGAGGGAGGAAGATCGGGATCGCTAAGATTTCGAGTGCTTGTCGAGCCCTTCATGCCAGGGTAGAACACGATGCTCTTCTCGATGATGGGCAACACAGGCTCGATGTTGTTGGTCATGTAGGCAAATCGGACGAGGTAGGTATGGTGGCTAGTGAGAACCGACCCGGTGGGATCGAGGCGGAGAAGCGCTGTGGTGATGAGTTCGACCGCAATGGAAGCCTAAGACCGTCATAATCAGCAGGCGACAGCTACAGAATCAGCAGCAAGAACCTACAGGAAACAAATCCTGCAGCCGTGGCTGTGTTAACAGCTTTGTGAACGCATGCCCAGCATATCGAATCTGGCCGGCGTCGAATGATGTGAGGAAGGTGGTGAGCTTTAGCAACAGGTCGTCGAGAGGGTAGCCATTCGACGATTTCAAGGTCTGCAGCACATAGAGGTAGGATAGAGAATGGGTAGCTGGATCGAGTCGCTAATTTCATGTTAGCAACATCAGATCTATTGCCCAGATCTGCAAAAACAGGCATACCTCAATGAGCTGGGGAGCTTCCGAAGCCCACTTGGAGTCGGCCGACAACCTCGTCAATGTCTTCGTGTGTGCTTGCGCCGCCTTGTGGTATTCCTCATTATCCCCAAGCTGCCCCGCCGACGGGAAAGCCACAAGCGTCGCGAGTGTTGATTCCATCGGATTAATATGTAGCACTTTCTGAATGGGACAGTCGGTCGGCCGTGGTGCTGATGGGATGGACGCTTTCGATGAGGACGGCGATGGACGAACGACCCCTCCTAGCTGTGGTCTCCCCAATTTCGCTCTTGTATGGGTGTCTCGAGTGGCGTCAAAGGCCAGCAAACTGCGGCCAAGTTGTAGCTGAAAGGAAGGTCGTGTTAAAACAGCTCGATATCGGCGCGGGTTGTTGTCAGTGGTTCAGCGCTCCAGATTCCAGACGTCAAGGTAGGGTTGGGTTAAGCTCCCCGCCATTGAACATTGACGTGGGGAAGGTGCCTAGCTCAGCTCCACCACCGGCAAGGCTGCAGGGGTATGACACAGTGCGCTCCTCGTCATTCTAGGCAACTCTGCACTGTGAGTAACCATTGTGGTGCTCCCGGGTCCAGTCAAAAAAAGATGTAAAGCATGGAGCTATGAAATCGGGATGGTATTTGCAATTGCACCAATACATGGTCACTCTACAGAATAGGCCAACATGAACAACAGGCAAATCCCTCTCTAATACATATTAACCTCCCCGTCGCCTCGCTTCAACGTCCACTGAACAACACTACACACCCAGCTGCCTGATCATCTCTGCCAACCGGTTGCCTTCCATCTTGTAATCCAATGGCGTCGCCTCCATAAGCTGATAGCGCACCCTAGAGCCACAGTTAGCACATGCAAAAGCAACTTCAGATCATGCGGAGCAGACCTACCGTTGCTGTTCACCATACGTATCCATCTTGGCCCGAGCCCGGAACGTCATCTTCCTGCAGTTTGCACTATCAAACGCAGTGGTAAATCGAACCTCCGCCTCCTTCCTGGCCTCATCTGAAGCATCACCTGACTCCTTGATCTGCTTCCACTCCATGAGCTCATCTGCCGACGCGCCCAGCAACTTCCTGCCCTGCTCATCGAAGCAGCTCAGCCAGATCTGGCCAGTGTGGTCGCTGCAGTTGAAGTTCAAGATGTACCGATACTCCGGCCTGTCGTGCGTAACATCGCATTTCTCGCAGCGCCAGGTGCCGTCACCCATGTCGGTGACCTTCTTGTTGCAACCCTCACTGCGGCACGCCGGGTAGCAGAAGTTGTCCTGCTTGACGTGAACAATGGTGGCCTGAACGGAAAAGTATTCGGGCTTGTCAAAGCCAACATCCTTCTCCTTCACCTGCTGGATCATCAGGATCTCGTTGGTGCGACCCGAGGCAGCACCGACTGACGACATGTTACTATGTGTCGCGAAGTCGCTGTGCCTGCCGGTAGAGTCATACCAGCCCTTGAGAGCATGGGCCTCTGGAATATCAGGGTCAATGGCCATGGTGCCAGATGACAAAAGAGACAAACTCCTGCCGTTGAAGTCACTGACACGGGTGCCCTTGAACGCAATGACTTCCTCCGGCTTGCCCTGGAACTCGGTAGCTGTCTTGCCCCAAACGGTAACACGCACCGAGTAGCCAGTTTGGTCCACCAGCTCCAACTCACGCTTGTCGTATGGTTTCTGAGTGCTCTTGGATGTGATCGATGAGACCTCATGCACCGTCTTGAGCACACCGAGAACATCAACCGTGGCGTCCTTCTCAACGCTTTGGAGCTCTTGGATGTTGCAGAAGTTGAACCGAACCTGTGGTACTGAGCTCTGATCTTCAGCCTTCTCGACAACTGTATCCCGCTCAAACGTGAGCTCGTAGTCGTTGGGAAGGTTGCTGAACTGCTTCTTCGCAAGCTGGACTCTGCAGGGTGCAGAGATATAGTACACTTGGCCCTCCTGAAGAACATCGTAGAATTGGTCGACCTGATCGTTGAACATGGTGGCCTTGATCTCGCTGCTCTCGTCCAACAAGTTGACGCTAAAAAGCTTTCCTTCGCCGTTGTTTTTGTGCCATGTCTTGATGTCCGACTTGTGGGTGAGTCTCGCCTTGATCGTCCACTTGTGAGCATAGGGGGATAGTGCCTCGATAGGATAGATGGTACTGCTGACACCTCCGCTGGTGCGAGTGTTGTTGTTGTGGTTGTTGTTGTTGGGGCGTGACGCCAGTTGTCTCTGGACCTGGGACTTGGACTCTTGGGTCGGCTCGCCCTTGGGGGCACCATAAAAGGCAGGCGCAGCAGCAGCAGCAGCAGGTTGAGCTTCTTCAAGCTTCGCTCCTCCTTCCAAGCCAACAGGGTTTCCAATCTTGTCCGGCGCACCAAGGGACTCGATGGCCTCGAGCTCTAATACTATAAGAACGCTGTTCAGAAGTTAGCAAACGCTGAAGGGTATGACCGTGGGAAACAGCGGTGACGCACTTCTTGCCCTTGAGGGCCTGGGCTTGGTATGACTTCATGCGAACGATTCCTCCACGCTTGAGCTTCCCCTCGTGAACGACATGGTTGGCCTGGGTGGCCAGCATGCACTGCACATAGTTACGGACATCACTGAGGACGATGCGGTATCGTTCTGGCGCACCGCCGCCTTTTGAGTCGAGGGTCTTGATCTGGAGGCACTGCAGAACCGGAACGGGATACTGGGCACGGGCGCGCTCAGGATCGGAAAAGATGGCTCTGTTTGAGTTGGTTAAGTCAGTATCAAAGCCTTGGACCTTGAATCGGGTACTTACTCTATAGCACCTTGTGTGATCGCTTGCTCCGCCATCTTGTGTTGCTCTTGTTCGTTATCGTGTGGTTTTGGCCCGGTCAAATTAGGCGTTGAAGGGGTATCTGCCGGTTTGGAAAACAACAAGTCTGGGATGATGTCGTGGAGTTGGGAATAATTGCTGGAGGGGTCGCGTTGGGTGACCGCGTCTTGCCAGGCAGAACGCGTCGAGGGGCAAGAGTTTAATTGCTTGAAGTTTGCTGGCAGTGGGGCCGTGCGTTGGCGTCGGCACAGTGTTTATTTAGGCACCAGTTAGCTGCACTGTCCTGGAAGCTTCTCCTATCTTGACATCAGGTACTGATTTGAAGGTATCAAGCTGCAGCAACGTGACAGTATGGAGATATCACGTCGAATAATCAGATATGACCCCCGTCTCTTAATAGGATGATACCACTTCACAACTATCATCCCACCTGCCATACACTAAATTGTGTAGTTCTCAATGGGAAGTCACCATCCACCCAGCAGCTGCCACTGCAGCAAGCGGGGTCTCTTTGCGTGTGCCCAGCCAGATGTCGGTGAGGGTTGACCCGACGTTGATCAACAACATCAACATACATCTATCATCGTAAACAACAAACAGATCATCTCATCGACCTACACCCATCTCCTTTTAGCCCTTATCAATCCTATCCAAAATGTCCATCCCCATCATCGACTCCCACATCCACCTCTGGAACGAAGCCGAAGCCCCCAGTCACAACTGGTACGCCTCAGACTCGCCCCTCGCAACCCGCCACTCCATCGCAGAGTACCGTGAAGCCACCAGCTCATCCGCCTCTCAGCTCTCTGGCTTCATTTACATTGAGGCCGACCGCAAAAATGACGACTCCAAGGACTGGTCAAAACCATTGAATGAGCTAGCTTGGATGCGTCGGATCATCGAGGGCAAGCCTCAGGAGGGTGAAGGCCATACTGCTGATAATGCCAAGCTATGTTTGGGAATCATTCCTTGGGCTCCTATTGCTTCTGGCTTGCCTAAGCTGAAGGAGTACATTGCTACTGTGGAGGAACAAGCTGGGGAGGCTGCTTGGGCAAAGGTGAAAGGTTTCCGGTATTTGTTGCAGGACAAGCCGAACAAGACAGGGTTGACAGAGGAGTTCATTGATGGGTTGAAGTTGCTGGGGGAGAAGGGCTGGGTATTTGATGCTGGCGTCGACCAGCACAGGAGAGGGAGGGTGCAGTTGGAGGAGCTGGTGGAGATTATTGATCGGGCTCATGATGGTGTGAAAGATGAAGACAAGAAGGTGGTGTTCATTATCAGTGAGTTTTGAATGGGGAAGGGGCTGGCATTGAAGAATACTAACGGAGAGACAGATCATTTTTGCAAGCCCGACCTGACAATCATCAGTCAGACTGATCCGTCATTTATTGCTTGGTATGCTCATTTTCTTGATTCAAATGAATGACCAAATGACTGACCAGATAAATAGGAGGAGCGCCATGTTCACACTTGGAAAGTGCCGCCGCACTTACATGAAGCTGAGTGGGCTGTTTGAAGAAATGTCAGACTCACTGAAGACACAATCTGCTGAGCAAATCTTCTCGGCGATCCTGCCCTGGCTCGCCGTTGTTATTGCTGCATTTGGCCCAGAGAGAATCATGTTTGGCAGCAACTGGCCGGTATGCACAGTTGGTGTTGGTGAGGAGGCTTGGAAGAAGTGGCACAAGATTGTCGACATGATGTGTGATATGGCGGGTCTCAGTCAAAAAGACCAGGCTATGGTCTGGAGCGGGACAGCGAAGAAGGCGTATAACCTTGAGGGATAGGTGAACAAGGTGTCTTGCAACAGGAATTACCTCACTTTGGACTCCAAGTTCCCTTACTCGATTTGGTGCAACGGAATACGCAAGAGGGGGTTGGCTGAGAGGCAAGCAAATTGTTGTAGAAAAGTGCCTTTGAAGACATACTCGAGTCAGGCGGCACATCATGTATAGGGGTGGTTGTTGTTACATCGGGGCGTGAAGAGGCTTCCACTTTGGTAAAAAGAAGGCTTAAATCGACGTTTGGCTTGGCTATGAAAAGACAAATCCCTAGGAGGAGTACACATAATCATGCACACCACCAGTGGCTACAACCCATCTCTATGTCCAACACTAGTACACAAAATTCCTGTTCCTGGCCAGATCGGCTCACCAAATCCGGGGATCGGTTATGACGTCTGCGGGGGAGGTTCATTCCCCACAATTCTCGACTCTTCCCCAAGTTCTTGGCGGTGCACGCGCACATCTGCCATCGCTAAGCCGAGCCGAGGTTGATCTGGGGGACCTCCCAGCCGAGCCATCGTCGGTGGGGATCCTCCAGAAGACAACAACCACTTGTCTTGAAGGGATTAACAAGCATCTTCATCTTTAAACTATACACTGCGCTCTCTACTCTACTCTCTCGATCTTCACGACATCTGCAGTACACTTCAGTTCTCCTCGAAAGATCTTCCCAAGCCAAAACCGTCAACATGTCTGCTCAAATCACCAAGGCCGAGGTTGCCCAGCACAAGGACGACAAGTCCATGTATATTATCATTGACGACGGCGTCTATGAGATTGCCAGTATGTTTCTTCTTTGCGGTGACAGTACATAATGAAAGATGGTATGGCTAATCGATTTCTTCTCTAGACTTTGTCAACGAGCACCCAGGCGGAGCCAAGATCCTCAAGCGCATGGCCGGCAAGGACGCGACGAAGCAGTTCTGGAAGTATCACTCCAAGGGCGTCATGGAGAAGTGGGGAGCCAAGTTGAAGGTGGGCACGCTGAAGGAGGAGGCCAAGCTTTAAATAACGGTTGGATGGATGATGGGTGGAAAGGAGGAGGGAGCGAATGATGGATACCATGACCGACCGCGCGCGCGTGTGTGTGTGCGACGATAGCGAAACGAATACTAGCGATGCGAATTCTTTTTTTCGGAATTTGAAAATGGAATATATATTACTACACCAACTTGGACCGCGAGGTGGCCCTTCAGACTGGACGGTTTGTGTGTTCCGGAGATTGCGCGATCGGTTGATCGATTGGTACGATGGAAAAGCAGGAAGTATAGTGTACTTCCCTCCCTACATCTCGTGACAACCAGACAGATATCAAGTCGATATCACAAGCCCCTCCGGGTTTCTTCAGCTGTCACACACGTTACTTCTGACCCCCCCCCCCCCCCATTTGGGATTTCTTTTTTTGACCCCCAACGGCAAGGTGATGACCCCCACGAGTGTCAATGGCAGGTTGATCGGATGTGGGCATTTGACGAACCCCCCACCTCTCCACGTTCTTGAAGTACAAGTTGTCGTTGGGCCTTTCCATATCCCACGTCAACCGCGCGCGTCGTGGGGAAATGGTGGAATTTCCCTCATGTTACACATCACGATACACAGATCTCTTTTTCTAGAAACCGAAGGATAGTGCTGTCATGGCCAAGACAAGACGAAATATGGGGGTTTCGGCAGGGAAGCTTCCAGCAACACGAGAAAAACACGAGAATTTGTTCGAGACATTTTGCGCACACAAGACTCGCTTTAGAAGAGGAGAAGGTTTCGGAAGCCGGGAGATCGACCTTGTGTCAGTCTTTCACAGAGGAAACAGCTGAAGAACAGCGGGAGTTTGTGCTACGGAAGGCTTTTGATGTCACTTTTTAAAGACATATTTTCCGCGGCGAGTTCCAGCATGCTTTTTACCTATCTTTTACATTTTACTCACCCGTCCTAGCTATTCCCGATGTGCTCAGGATGGGAAAAGATAGGGAATTCGAAAAATGCCGATGACCAAGAGATGATAGAAAAGGACCCCCACGCTTTCTTTTTTTTTTTCACACCACCTGCGGCATGCGTCAATGTACAACTGATGCAACCTGTCGGCATCGGTCCCTTCGGCGGGCTTATAAAGTTCACGGTTGTCGGTGACCAAAAGAAGCCTTCCTGGGTCCGGTACCTGGTAGGTAGGTATCTTATCGGCATCGGCGTCGGGAAACAAAGATGGGCATTTGACGGACCGGAGGGGGGTGGGGAGATGTTATACTTGTTCTGATCTTGTAAGAGATGGAGGTTCTTTGAAGGGGGGGGGGGGAGGGGGGTGGCCGTGTGCGGGGAGGTGGGATCCGAAGATCCCGTTTTATGGGAGTGTGTAGGGTACCTAAGGTAGGTAGTCTACAGCCGCGGCCGCCGCGGTCTGCGCATTTTTCCCGATCGATCATACTGTACCTACATTAGGTATATGTGAGGTTAAAAGTTATGACGCTAGCGGCGCTTGAAGAGGGCGGTAGTGCTTGCATGCTCGTGTGCGGCTTACCTACAGCTTGCACTTCTGGTAGTTTGTCTCTCTACCTTATCTTGGGCTGATCTGTAGGATTCATGCTGAAGGGTCGCCGTCTTGAGTCAGGTTGATGTGCTGACAAGCGGTCTAGGAATAGGACGGGCATGAGATGTGCCGAGAATGGACACAGAGTAACTCGGCTGGTGAGGTTATCGATATCAGAGCACTACCTATCTCTTCGGGGGACTAAGAGTTGCATGGATTACGGATACGAGATACGGCGACCGTTGAAGCTATTCTCTTTCACCCAAGGCCGTCATGATTGGAGGAGGCTCGATGTTACCTCCAAGACGGGCCGGTTGTGAGAATCTACTTTACCCCGGAGTGTTAATTCATCTTGGGTCTTCTGTTGGTTGAAGAAATCGATGGATTCAACACAATTTTGCCTCCTTCACCCCCGAAAACCCTTGATAGGTCCATTTGAACCGACTACCCTCTGGTTGGCTCACTCTTCACCAACATCAACCATTCAACTTTCTACCTGCAGCCCCGTCCTCTGTGATATGCCCACAGTAGACAGTCACCGCTCACCAACCCCACAACTCATGTTCCCTTCCCCGTATTTTCCCCCAGTTCCATCAACGACAATCACTTGTTCTGGGCCCTGGTCTGGTTTAGGTGAAGTGCTCGTGTAATGTGAACTTCCTCCTCGTTGGTCAATCTAAAAGAGTCCACAAACTCTCATTGGTGTCTCATTTTGCAAATTTGTCCAACCCCAGGTCTGACTGAACCTTGCCTCCACTTACACCAACAGAGTGAGAACTGAAGAAAGAGACCCGAGTTTGCCGCTCAACCTTGTTAGTGTTCTTCTTCAACAGCGCGCACATGGACCCTTTTATGCAAGATCATCACTGTCACCTTTGTTAGTGTATAGGTCCATCACAATCACATCACAGGTAGTCACGATCTTCTTTGACAGGTTAGGTAAGGCAGGTAGGTAAATAGTGAAGCTGCGTTTCAATTCAACTAATCCCTCTTAGGGAATGATCCCCCCCTTCCTTGGTAGTAATAGTAACAAGACAGACAACAACAAAAAACAATTATCCCCAATTTCAGTCGAATAATCCCATGATCCGACCTTTGATAGGTATCCCGAATGTTTTAATGATCCAACTCCATGCTTTGCTCACGTGAATAGCATTTGCTTGCTTTGTGTTCCCCATAATTCCCAAACCACCCAAAAAAAACGCCGTGTGATAAGAGCAGACCGGAATGGTGGTAGTGTAAGTTGTTGTGAAAGTGAAGTATTGTTGTTGTTGTTGTTGTGGTTGTTGTTGTTGGTGGTGGTGTACAAAAAAAGTTGTAGTAAAAATTATTCCGCATCCGGTCTGCTCATCATCATCCCATCCATGAAATCAAGAAGCCATCAACGCCTTGTCCGAAAGATGTAGTAAAGAGAGAAGGCTGTTTAGCGACGGATGGACGCGGGCCAGTGGTCTCTGTAGCCGATGGGGGATGGTGGGGGGGCGGCCGGGACGGAGTAGTCGTTTTCTTGGATGTGGTGGATCGGGGTCACAAGCTGGTTGGACTTGGACTGGAGGGTAGCGTTGAGGCTGGCGAAGAGCTCTTGGGTGGTGATGAGGCCCAGAGGCTGGCGCGCGGCCGGGATGGGGATTGGAGCGGCGATCTGAGAGACAGGCATTATGCTTGTGTTGTGTTTGTGTTTGTGTGTGTGTGTGTGTGTGTGTGTGTATGTTGGTGAGGTGAGGGTTGAAGATCTTGATGGTCAGGAGTAGGGTAGTATGGAGGAGGTCTGATGGTCTTGATATGGCGGACTTGTTTGAAGGCAAGTGTGTTGAGACAAGCAAAGGGCAGGAAGAGCGACCAAGGCTTGGGTATTAATGTGTTTTCTTGGAGATATCCTGTGTTGCTTGAGGCAGTGTAAGAAAAGAAACAGAGAAAGACAGCTGGGGAGTCCTGAGACCAACAGACTCTTTATGTAGCAGGCCCGGCCAGGGAAAAAAAAGCAAGAGACCAGACCGACCTGGCCTCTGGACAGGGAGCAGGGGAGAAGGCAGACAGGGGGGCCAGATTGATGAGAATTCTCGGGGCGGCCCAGTGGGAACTGTGGAATTCTGGGGAAGGTGGGATGGCTCCCACGGCTCCGTGGATGTACCTTGTACTTTTTCACGACACAGAAAGCCCGAAGAAATCCAAAAGGTCCGAGGTGTCTTGCCCGCGAGGGACGGGAACGGACATGTCAACCAGCCAGCAACAAAAACAGAAAAAGCAAACACAAAAGAAGGAGCAGAGTTTTCACCTCCAACCTCCTCTCTTTCGCCGTCTGTCTGTCCGTCTGCTGTTTGTTTGTTTTGCTGCTTTTTTCCACATTCGTTGAGGTGGAATGCTTTCAGCGTGTTCACCGTTTCCTTGGGTACCCTATACAGCGACAGGGCTGCGCTGTTTGGGGGCCAACCCCCCAATGGTGAGATCGGATGACAAGGACAAAAGGGGGCTGCTGTGCTTGCCCTCTCTCCGAGCGTTCCATACCACAGCCGTCACCACCGAAGGCGTCAGTGTTTGGGAAAATGAGAGGACACGAGACAGAGCTAGCACACTGCCGACGACAGTCTAACGTGGTGCCAAGGACCGGGTCTTCAGCCTGTCGTGGTCATGGTGTTTTTGCGGCCTCTTCGGAGCGAGTGAGAGCAGCAGTTGATGCGCCCTATAAAATCTCTGTGGGGAGCCATGTTCAGAGTGGGGTGCAGGCCTTGGAGGCACCGGAAATTCCGTCTGGGGTACAGCAGAGAGTGTGGTACATGGATGGGGAAATGTGGGGAAGACTTGTTTGACTCAGCTCCTTTTTTTTCTTTCCACTGTTGCCTCATCCTGTCCGTGACACGTTCCATCTTCCATTTTCCCCTTGCGGCGTGTACGAACCGACCGTGTCAGCCTGAGTGTGGTGCCACAGCTCACCGACCATTCTCTTTTTCCATCGCTCCATGGATTTTCGCGGCACCTCGCTCCGACACTAACAAATCCTGCTGGCCACAGATTGGATTGGCGCGGCTTGAGCAGCTGGAACTTGCAATTGGATTTGGATCGCGATCAGCCGAGGACCCAAGCATGTTCCGACAGTTGGACAGTTGGGGGGGCGGCGCATGAACATGAACTCGGTCTCCACGGCGGTCGAACCTTTTTGAGGTCCCTCAGATTACACGACGACGCCGCCCACGTACCTATTTTCTCCTTTCTGTGGGTGATGAAGGCGGCGCAAGCAGGTCGGCACCAACGGTACCTTGTCAGCAAGCATCCAGCACACGCATCCGTGGGGGTTATCCCTTTTGATCCCCCATCTGAGTCAGTTTCCTCTGGATCGGACACAATTCCAGTGGCCCTCTCGGAATGTTTACTCTCTCACTTCATCTGATGTCAAAGGCATGATGTTCTCATGGATGGCTTCATGCCGTTGCACTCGGCCGTTTCAAGAAGGCTTCTGGAACTCTGGAACTCTGGAACTTTGGAACCTCGGGGTGCCATTTCCAACCCTGTCAGGAAAATCGGCGCCGTTTGCCGGCTAGCGAACAGTGCTTCCCCGGGCGCGTGCTTGGCTCCCTTGGCTGGAGATTGCCCTGACCGCTTCCCCAGATTTTCCCGTCTCCCGGGAGCTGCGCCAAGAGCAGCGATCTTCCCCCAACAGAAGACTCTATTCCCACGTCTTGTTTGATCGCCGCGTCGTGGATCCACGCAGAGACGGCTTGTCATTTGACTTTGACCACCTTCGGCTGTTCTCGACCTCTGTTCCGTCAACTTCCTCCGGCTTCAGAAATGGATGGCCATGTGTCACGTTTTTTGCCTGTCGAAAGCAATCAATATCCTCCTCACCCATCCCTGGTCGATGTTGATCAAGGGGAGGGGGCTGGGGAAGAAGCAAATGCCGTATTAAACAACAGATTGCTCATATCTGATTCTTCACTTTGCCGTCAACACAGTACAATTACTGACAATTAACAGACACATTGCCTTCAGCCCTCGTGACTTTTTGCCAGAATTCGGCGTAAATCACCCGGTTTTCCTCCTCGACTGCCACCGTCACGACAAGCCTCACAAAAATATCTCTTCTTGCATTTATCATATCGCTTCCGCTACCAAGCAGTACAAGTTCCTGGACCTTCCTTCTAGGTCTGCCATCCGATCGCGTAATCCTGGCGTTCCATTGCGTCCACCGTTTTTTTTATGCTCCGTATATTTCTCCACTCACCGCACCAAGGTGAAGAATTCTTCACCGGTGTTACATTACAAAGTTGTATTCCTTTCCTTCGAACCGAGGGCTCGGTGAGAAAAAATCAGGCCGCGGATGACGGAGCGGGCGGCAGGCAAGGCAGAAAGATAAGCGTTTTTGTTGACTTTTTGCCGGTAACGACTTAACAACAGGGGTGGTTGAGCCGCGGGAAAAAGATAGTGGTGCCAGGGGGGGAGTGGGAACTTCACATGGTAACGACAACAGGAGCAGGTTTGTTGACTGTTTGAAGGACGGGAAGATGTCGCGGCGGTGATGTCACTTGTTTTCATCAGTCTGACAGCTGTTCTTTTGGGGAGAACAAGGCCGATACACTCCTGACCGAGGCACAGCACTTCCTCTTGGCTCCGGCACTTGACACAACCTGTTCCTGACCGCTCACACCGATGACGATGCGCATTATCGCCGAGTCCAGAATGGCATCGTAGGGCTATGCTCTGCAGCTTCGATGCGGCCATATGATTAGGCCAAATAGTGTGGGTTGGTTGGGTCGGGCCGAAGGCTTATGGGGCTTTGGGAGAAGATGATGTTTCGTTTCAGATCCCCAACTCCAACGACTCTCCAAAAATGAAGTTGGGGGGATTGCGGCACAGCACCCCCGATTTCAACTCTAGACATGCAGAGGTCTTGATGGGAGATGCACGCCGGCACGTATAACAGAGGAAGATGGCCGAAACGGAGACCAGGTAGATGCCCCGCCCGGGCCTGTGGCCTTCCGGGAGTGGGATCGGGATCTGCGTGGTGCTGTGGCTGTCTGTGGAAGGTATTGAAAGGCACGCCGACGCCGATCTGTGAGCTGCGCCGTCGGCCGGTCTACTGTTGATCACTTATTTACATCCCATATGTATACCGTATAGCCTCCATGTAGATAAGTTTATTAACCCAACCTTTTAAACTGCTGACCCTACATTTTTCTGTCCACAATCCTAGCCTTTTCTGTCTATAATCCAAACTTTTATTATCTGTTAACCTAGCTTTTTGCTATCCATTTTCAGCTCAAATTGCTGAAAAAAATTCTGGGATATCTACAAGACTCTTACGCATGCAATCATCTCATAAGCTATTAAGTATTATCACCCATACTCTTTTCATTTTGACGGGAACTCTAGGTCGGAGCAAGACTAAAAACGTTTGCCGTAGTCTGGCCTTTCAATCCGGTTGGAGATACGACACAAAGAGTATCACGTATCTGAACACCATAGCCCTGCTTCATGCTTCATGTTGTTCGAGACTGGTATACTTAAGAGATAAAAATAGAGATCTATCTGCGCATCTATTATGTATATAGCAAAAAGGTCTTAATGTCTATGTCTTCCTCCTCAAAAAGACCATAACTCACTATTATCACTCCAACAGTTGCTAACACACAACAGCTGCTAACACAAGCAAAGAGAAGAGAGCAACCCGGCTATTGTCAAGGATAGATAAAGAGTAGTTCGCGATCCAAATTATATCCGCAGCCGCACACCATCCCTTACCGGCCTCTACCTCTACACAACCCAAATACCACCAGGCAAACCAAAACCCCAAGCACCCTCCCAGTCCAGTCCAACCCAACCACCACCCAGTCGAACCACCCCCCCCCCCCCCCCCCCAGTCGGGAAGTATCTTCCCGGGCCTGGCGCACAATCCACTCAACCGAGAACAATTCACGCCTGCTACCTAACCATCTAAAACAAGAGAAAAGCAACATGAACAATAAAACACCCTTGGTATCCTTTCTCCGTGTAGACCATCTTGCAGCTATGCCCGAAAAGAAACCACCCCCCCAAATTCCTGAGCTCTTACCACGAGGTTGGCCGTCCCCCATCACCTTTGGTCGATTTCTCGATCATTTCTACACAACCCACAACCCGCATGAACGAACAAGCAAAAGCCCAAGACAGAAGCCCAGCCAGAGTTCATACCGAATGAATAGCCGGCTTGCATTAAAAAGGAATAATAACCAGGAGAACAGCCAAAGGGAGACGGCTTTCTTTGACGATCCTGAGGCTTCTTCCGAGTCTTTCTTCAGGGCTATCAAGCAAGGTAGGTAACTATCGGTATCCAAAGTGATTTGGTTGGGTGTTGTTGAGGCCGAGGAAAATATCCTCACCAGTCATCCTCGCTGGAATCTTGCTCTACCATCTCGCCTTCTTGGTCCTCCATGTCGCTGGAGTCTGGATTGCCCGCGAGGCTGTCCCAGTCGTCTTCGGTGCTGTCCTCCTCCCCCTCCTCCTCTTCCTTTTTCTCCTCATCCTTCTTCTTCTTCTTCTTTTTCTTCTTCTCCCACTCCTCCGCCCTCTTCGCCCACTCCTCCCACTTCGCTCACAATGCCTCCACCTCCTCCCGCTTCTTCGCCCGCAATGCCTCCACCTCCTTCCATTCCACCACTGTACCCGCCTCCGGCTTTTCCATAGCCGCAACCGACTCCGGGTTCGTCTCCTTCGTCTCCTTCTTCCCCACCTCGCTCAGCCCAGACCCCCTGTCATTTCCCAGAATGCCCATCTTTCTATCCCCGACATCTTTCTTGTTACCATAGCCTCCATACGCAGGAAATTTAGCTGGTGCAGCGAAGATGTTGGGTGGAAGACCGGTGGTGGAGGTGTGGCTCGACGAGGCGGCGTTCATCTTGGAGTTGGCGGGGATGTCATCCTTTGGTAACGCTTGGTAGGTGGAGGGTTTGGGCATGGGGCCCGGTGGAGAGTAGAAGGTCCCAGCAGGGGTAAGGCTCAAACCAGGGTACTCTGGTCTCGGAGGGGAAAAGAGTGGCGGAAGGCTACGGCCTTGACCGTGTTCCTTGGTCGAGGGGTCATGAGGCATGGGTTGCAGGCGAGGGATGGTGGTAGAGGTGTTGGGTTCATCTTGTTCCTGTTGCGCAAAGGTGTCGGGCCTCACAGAGGATACCTGAGGGTTGTTGTTGGGTCCGTTCTGGATTGGTGCGCGATAAATATTGGATCCTGACGGGATGCCGGGGTAGCGTGTTGATCTGGAGCCAAGGAAAGGGCTCGCTCCCGGCAAGGAGGAGGGGGTTGTTGTTGAGAAAAGGCCGGGTGTGCAGAAGGGCTTCCTGACGGCGGGCTGCGTCGCCCGAAGACTAGTGGCGCTAAATAAGCCATGCATCTCGGTGTAGTGCTCCCTATGGATGAGCTTGTTAATAGGATCAAGGTTAATAGGGGGAGGACAAGACATACTTGATAGTCACATCTGTACAGACCTTGTGGCAGAAAGAACCAGTAACGGGGGGCAATCTCTGCTTCTGTGCTTTAGAAGTGGTTTCGTCCACCCCTACACTCACGCCACTGTCTGCGGGTGGCTTGGAGAGCAAGAAAGTAGCACCCGTTGGCTTCGGATTGCGATCGCTCTTTCTCTGGCGCTCACATGCACTGCTCATGTTTGTTAGAAAGTACAGCTTGAGTGAGAACCATAAGAGAAGACATACCAAGGCTGGAGAAACGGAAACGGAACGGGTTTGGGACACCATCGACATGTCGGGACCTCTTTCACAGTCTTCTCCTCCCCCTTTCCCCCAACAGCCGCCAAAACAGCCGTCTTTGAACCCCTCAACTCCTGAAGCTGAACCTCCCTCTCCCGACCAACCACATCCTTCACCCTCACAGCCATGTCCTCAATAAAATCGCCAGACCTGTCATGAATGTACTTCTGCATCGCACCCATATCCTCATCCAACCGCTCCTCCACCTCCTTCTGGTGCTTTTCCATCCTCATGGAAAAGTCGTCTCTCAAAGTCTGCAAGTCACCGTTGTGCATCCGCCTGATGTCAGCAACACTCCTGTTCAACAGATGAAACCTCTCGTTGATATCATCGAATCTATCCATCATACGGTCAAATTCATCAAGCGTGAGCTCGCCCTGAGATCGAGCCTCCATGTCAGCAAGCCGGTTGGTGATCTCGTCGAGCTTGGCCATGATTTGGGTGTTGGTTATAGTTTCTGTTGCTGGGGAGGGTTGGGGAAACAGGAGCTTGGTGAGGTCGTGAAGGCGGTTGGCTTGTGTTTGTGGGCCATCATTGATGGTTGTCTCCTGACCTACCCAGAGGCCGCGGAGGGTGTTGGCCAAGTCGGCGGCAGCGTCGTTGATGCGATCGAGGGGGTTGGTCTCGGTGGTGCTGTCTCTCATGTCGAGCAAGAAGCTGCCAAGAGCATTGATCTTGTCGCCGAGGAGGTCCAGGAGCTTATACTCAGAGGCGGCGAGCTGGTTGTCCGGGTTGTTCGAGGCTTGATTCGCATCGGTAACAGAAGCCTGAACAACAGGGCGAGGCAGCTGGGCCTCATTGTGGGGAGCATCATGCATCGTGGCAGTATGTTTCGGGGTCTTGACTGTTGCTGAAGTAGACTGAGTAGTCTCGTCCTTACGAGCACACTTAGTATAGTGACCACGGCCCATGATAGCTGGGAGTATTTCAAGTGTCGGACGTAGTGATGGAAAAGAGAAGAGGAGTGATGAAAGAGGGAAGAGTAGTGATGAAAAAAGGCAGAGTGGGAAGCAGAAAAGGGCACGATGGAGAAGAGTTTTATACCCGAGTCTTGAAACTGAACAACAAGTTAAACCTAAATCGTTTTTAACTTTCCAACACTCGAAAAAATTCCAGTCACACAACCCAGTTCCACAAACCCGTCATCAACGCCATTAAAGTGAAAAAAGAAACCTTGATGAAATCAACCCCTGCCGTGGTGTTTATGGTCTCCGCCTGCTGAGTAGGTTTCCCGTAAGTGTCCTCTTGCGCGTGTTTCGTTGTGCCAGCCCCATTCAATTCTTGCACTGTCTCTTCATATTCTAGTGCTAGTAATGTATAATGTGGTTCATGCCGGTATGCACCCTGCTCCCATAAGAGAACGAGCTACTCATCAATACAGGCCATCCTTTTATGGCATACCTCATCCTCATTGAACTCATCATCCCCAGGGCTCATCACATACCCTTTCTCCCCCCGCACTTCTCTTGATTCACCTGGTCGATTCATGCCTGAACACATCTCAAGGCCTGCTCCGACTGTTGTTGGTAATCCTGAGATTCCTCATCCATGCTATCGCAGGTTTGCTGCAGTCGGGATATGTTGTTCCACGTGGATCGACTTTGAGAGGGATTCTGGCTCAGGTTTAGGTTGGTCATGGCGTTCCGTTTGCTATTTTATATATATATTATATCGTGACGGTTGTGGCTGCGTGTTGTGTTCGCAGTTTGGCAAGCCTCATGATATGGAGCTTGTGGTGTTGAGCGAGATGGGGGAACAAGAGCGGGATGGCGAGCTGTGACTCGTAATCTTGTCGTTTTGGACACTTGGCACTCACAAGCCGCCAGCCATAAGCAGGTAGTTGTCAGACTTATCATGTGCTAATAACAAGCTGGAAGTCACACTGGACTTGAAAACCTTCGCATGGAAAGCCACTGACGATAAGGAAAAGTCTATTGACCAATCTCTCCACTCCTGCCCCATTTACGTCTGGGAGCAGCAAGCAGGTGCCATTGCTTGCCCTTTCCAATCTGTTCATACAATTGAAATGTCATCTTTTCATAGAGGCACAGAGCAGCCCAGAGTGTGAGGACGGTGGCGATTTCGAGGAGGGCCATTGGCTTTTGTGGCCTTGCGTTCTGTTGTCAAAGTTTGTTGGGTCGAGATTGATTGCTACTCGAGGATGATACACGACAAGAACGAAGAGACGATATGTTTGAAGATAAAGCGAACTATTTCTCCCAAGTTTATATACACCTCTGTCCAAGGGCGCCTGAGAAGCTTTCCATCACCCATCTAACTGTACATCTCGATTTGTCTACCAATATAATGTATGTATAAAAGCCAAATATTTCCCCAACGCCACGCAATGCTCAGTTGTCAAAAACCAAAAACCAAAATTGTGTCTGCATCATCCAACCAACAGCCAAACACCCCATCCAAGCACCAGGCCGAGGCCCAACCCCCTCTCTACTCCCTGAACTCGCCTGAACCCAGCACTGGTGCTCCCACAGCAAGGTCTCTTGACAAAGGTCACGTTGTTCATCCTTGCTGCTACCTCGAAGACACTCCCTGGGTAGTCACCGTAGTTGTAATAATCCACATTCAGGACGTTTGGTGGCCGGGTCCACTGATCCCGGCAGTTCGCCGCTGCCATGCCCAAACTGCCTTTCCCTGACGCTGCGTTGGTGGTATTCAACGCACTAACCGCCGGCACCAAGATTGACTGCCCCAGCAACGACACCTCGGCGTTGAGGTTGTGATTCATGAGATACAATCTGTTCTTGGCCTGATCCTCTGGCAGATCTGGTGGGCGCTGAACGGTACATGGGAAGGTATCGTCAAGTGGATCGAAGGGCGTTTCCCACATGGCCGAGAACTCGTCTTGTAGCCAGGGATAGGCAGTGGCGTTGGCATTGTAATCCAGGAACATGACCACCCTCTGCCCCGTCAAAATCATCTGGGCCAGCGTTGGCCAGTCCTCCAGCGCCATTGGAATGACCGGAGGTGTGTAGATGTATTGTAGAATTCCGCTACGCTCGATCCAGGGGACGTATAAGTCTGGGTTCGAGTAGTTGCCATTTCCTAACAGGATGGTGACGACATCGTAAGGATGGGCAGACACCCATTCTCGAACCTTGCCTAACCAGTCCGTGATAGGGCCAGCGTCGAACAGATCGCAGGAGGTATGGCAGAAGTGTGGCTGGGTGCCGTTGACTGGGAACTGAATCTGCCCCTGGAGGAACCTAATTCCATCGTTGAGCTGATCGGTGACATTATACTGCTGGTTGGCAGCGGCCGAGCCGGCACGAACGAAGGGCGAGTTGTGGCACCCTACTTCGGTGATGTTGCTGTATTTGCGCTCGCATAGCTCGGGGTAATTGTTGCACGGCCGAGTGTTCGTCGGTCGTGGTGGGGTGGATACTGTCGAGGATGCAGTGCCGTTCGTGGAGGTGGTAGCAACAGAAGACGTGACCGAGCCTGTAAGGGTGGTTACAAGATCTGTCTCGGTATAGTTTGCTGTCAGAACCCCCAACGAAGTAGGAAGAGAGGTCGTCGCAAGCGTGATCTTGGAGGAGAAGGTTTGGTAGGTTCCGGTGGGCGTAGCACCGTTGAGCGGGATAGTGCCGCTTTTTGTACCAGTCAGGTAGGTAATGGCCTCTTCGGTGTTCTGTTCGATGCTCTGGCCGGTGACGAGGCTAATGCTGAGGGACGTTGCCCAAAGCAGACGGGTGAAGCGTTTCAACGCCATTATCGTTGTGTTTCCTGAACCCTAAAAAAAGTGCAAAGGGATACAGAGAGGAAGCTTTAAAACCCAAAACACGACGTCCTGCTCCTTGCCGTGGATCCCGATCTCGAAAGCAAGCAGCCTTAAAACAGGGATGCTGGCACCGCCGCAGCGCTGTGGGGAGCCAAGTCAGAGCCGAGAGCTTGGAGACCCTTGCAATCGCCAGTGATTATCGAGCGTCGGTCCATGCAACGAAACAACACGAGCTGTTCATTTGTCGACTGTTGGCCGCGCGCGGTTACCTCGATTTTTGTTTCAACTTGAAAGAGATGCCATCTGATATGTCGGCTGTCCATCGTGTCCTGTTCACTCTCTGCCAGCGTCTTTCTTGCCAATGACAGCTCTCAAGCGCGATGACGTCGCCAAAGCTAGCGGCTCTCGGCAACGGTTCAGTGTTTCTGCCAAGGCTGATCGACAGGCTGGTCTGGAACGTCAGATTCTGATTGACTGCCGCTCTTCTTTGCTCTTAGAAATCAAGACTTCTTCTGGCTTGTCCTCTGAGCTAGAGACGTGGTATGACGACCTTTACACTCTGCACGTTGCTATCGCTGATTGACCGACAGTTTGACTGCAGCAGTCAGTTTGGGCTGACAGCTCACCGCTGGGATTATATGTATATCAAATCCAGGGGCCGGCATCCAATTGACGCCGGGATGGAGCAGGAGCATCAAGCTCCACCCGCCGGACTGGACCCCCGACGCGCGTAACTGCACCGCCCTCCCTCCACTAAATGCTCCTTGGCATCCCATCCACAAACGACATCATTGTTTTTGCTTTAATCATCTTTTTTCTTGTCTGGCGATCTTTAATTCTCTTGGTGTAGCTCGCCATCTGTTTTTTTTCTAGTCATAAGCTCGCCCGCTGCATCTCTCGTGGAAACCTGTCGAAGTATCGTGGAGCCGGGCATCCCGAGAACCAAGAACCCAAGAACCTTGATGACTGCATATCCTCTGGGCTGAGTTTTGTGTTCTTATCTCACCCACTGCAGCCGCATTTCTCGCTCGCGCCGCTCTTACAACCGGACTTGCTTCCGGCTCACATCTCACCTTTCCGGTCAGTGTTTGTCAACGACAGCAACAATGGGCCTCCCGTCAATTCTTAGGCCTCGAAAGAGGAACACAACCACGCCCACCAGCGAGAAACATGCATCCACTGGGCCTTCAACGCCGACATCCAGGCCAGATTATCAGACTGGAAATGATACAATTCCACAAGACACACTTCGACGGGTGACCAAAACCCGCCGCGTTTTTGCTTTGACGGCCTCTATCTCATATCTCATCTCATGGGTGTTTTTGGTGCTGGTATGTTATTGTTGGAGAAATCTTCGCTCTTTGATTACCTTACTGACATGGCTGCAGGTCTTGATCGGCAACACATATCCCAAAGCCGTGCTGTCCGATATCTACTTCTTCAGGCTAGACCTCTCAGACATCATCCCTCTGAGCGTTCCCAATGCCAGACTGATCAACTCCATCGCCCAATCCATTGGTCTGCACGACTTCTACCAAGTTGGGCTGTGGAACTTCTGTGAAGGCTTCATCAATGAGTAAGTTCTTTTACTAAAAGATACCAGTGTGTCTTCATGCTAACCCTATCACAGAGGCATCACTTACTGTTCCAAACCCGAAACCCTCTACTGGTTCAACCCCGTCGAGATCCTCATGTCCGAACTGTTGGCAGGAGCCACGATTGCCCTCCCCACCGAAATCATTACCATTCTCTCCATCCTGCAAATCACCAGTCAGATCATGTTCGGCT
Organism: Podospora anserina S mat+; assembly: GCF_000226545.1. Classification (NCBI taxonomy): domain Eukaryota; kingdom Fungi; phylum Ascomycota; class Sordariomycetes; order Sordariales; family Podosporaceae; genus Podospora; species Podospora anserina. The sequence continues at coordinate 494,541 of NW_001914858.1, forward strand.
TCTTCCTCACCTCTGCCATCCTGACATTCCTTTACATCTTCCTCTCGCCGATCGCCACAAAATCCAAGTGGTACAGCTTACCACTGTCCATCGGCGCGTTTATCAACATGATGCTGGTAGTGGCGGCAAGCATAGTAGGCACCGTCATCAGCCTGGTGTTTAAGTACGCGGCTGAAGCGCAGAAGGAGCTCAACATCAAGTCCTATGTGGGCACAAAGATGTTTGTGTTCATGTGGTTGGCCGCTGGGTTCGGTATCATTGGGTTTGCGGTGCACAGTGGTATGGGTTGCTGCTGTGTGAGCAGGAGGGATGTCACTACTGGGAGGAGGACGCTGATGCCTGATGGGCAGGGGGTGCAGAGGAAGTCTGTGGTGATGAGGTGAATGACTTAAAGCGAGCGAGTACCAGCGGGTAATTAAGAGCGGAGATGATACCACATTGCATAGTTAGATTTTTTTCATCGGCATTTAAATAGGAAGGAGTTTGGGGGGTATATAAGATATTATAGGCGCCTACTTCTGGCATACACTACCACCAATCACAGCAATCCATTTCTTCATTATTTTACCTGATTTATATAATATATCTCGATCATTCACTCAGTATTATTAGTACCCTCGTAATATTTACCGCCAGTCTACTCGCCATCTATCACACTCACTGACTCATATTTCCCCTATTATCTTGTTCTATCTTTTAAGGACAGTGGATAGACGTTTACTTTTGATGAGGAAGTATTCATATGTCCAACTCACGTCCTGGCCGAAGTATATCTAATTTAAAACATCAGTCTTGGTCGATACCCTACCTAGCGGCTCTTTTCAAGTGTATCTCCATTTATTTGCTTATAATCTCTTTGTCGAAGGTTCAACATTGTACGTGCCCTTGGTTGATGATATCTAGACAGAATCCGATGTTAAACAGACACACCCCAGACTATATCTCGACACTTTTACTATCAGAGATCTTATGTCTGTACTATAGTACTAACCTTCCCCTTAAACTAGAAACTCACCACTTCAATATCTCACCACACCAACCAACACAACGCCTCCATCTCTCCCCACCGCTCGAAACCCCTTCATCCACTCAGCTCTCCACCACCTTCACCACCGCTCGAAACCTTCTGCATCGACTCAACCCCCCACCACCCTCACCGCATCTTAGACCGCCATACCTCTCAAGCATCCAACCGCTCCCACAGAATCCTCCCAGTTTTCGAGAGCAAACCCTTCCAACCTCGTCCTCGACCCATCTTGCATCACCAAGGTCCATGCTGCTGCCCCAACCAACGTTGCAACAACCAACTACTCGGTGCGGTGCCATACGAGATGCGCTTGAAGCAGCTCTCGCTCGGTGTCTCCCGCCGTGAAAAGCCCACGATCTGCGAGCTCCCCAGGCGTGCGCTCGCGCAGGAGCAACCGCACTGGTAGGTAGGCTAGTTCGGTTGCCTGGGGGTGAGGTAAGGTGTCACAGACATGGACAGGCTCCGCTTGTCCAAGAGGACTCTGCGATGGGCTTCGGAGGGCGTGGCTGTTGTGGAGTACAGCCTGCAAATCCACCGACAAGTCGGCAGCATTCTGAATGAGAACAAACACGACATTGCCAACATCTACGACGCCATTCGGGGCCTCGCTTCTGGTCGCCAGTACAAAATGATCAAGTACGTCGACTTAGGTTATAGACCCGGAGGATTTGAGCAGAATGAAACCGATTCTTATATAAATGGACTCTATCTTGGTGAAAACGCAATGTGACGAAATATTAATGATGTTTGGACCATGATAATCATCAGACTGTGTTACGCAGCTTGAACCCCGGGTTTATAGTATAGAGCAAATGACCCAGTGCCAAAACGTCGAAGGATATAGCTAAGTAAGGTACGTATTATGAACCTTCTTGGCCACTTCAGTAAGATGCCTGCCCTAGGTAGGAAAACTATAGACGTTGAGGTCCGACCAAACAATTGGTAAGGTACTATCAACAATAGAAAATTGTACCCACATCATTCTGCATAATGAATTTCCTAATCGGGCGATCAACACCAAATCTACCTGTTGCGAGCTTGTGAATCCCTTCATTCTCGATGTCGAGGCTACTGATTGGAGTTGCTGCCTAATTGCCCCACTGTTTCATGACTCACTTCTCACATCATCGCTCTTCATGTCTCCAACATTGACCGCTTTATCGAACTCGAACATCACAACTCACTCAGCGTCAAATTTACCTTCCTCACCTCATCACCTTTTCACCACCTCGCATCAAAAAAATCAGAACCGCTAAAATGGAAGCCCTCCTCACCGACCCCCTCATCATCTCCGTAACCTCCTACGTAAAAGACTACATGAGAAACTACGACGCCTCCCACGACTTTGACCGTACGCCATACCTATCCCACCCCAATTCCAAATCCCATGCTAACATCCATCACCAGACATCCAACGCGTCCTCTCCCTCTCCCACCACATCTACGCCCACACCCCCCCTCAACAACAATCCCTAGACCTAAAAGCAATCCACCTCTCCGCCCTCCTCCACGACGTCGGCGACCGCAAGTCCGTTTCCCCTCCCCTCTTCCTCCCCCAGTGTCTAACTTCAGCAGATACCTCCTCCCAAACCAAGACCCAGCAACCCTCATATCAACAACCCTCCTCTCCCTCTCCTGCCCCTCCTCCCTCGCCCAAAAAGTCCAAGAAATCTGCCTCGCAGTCTCCTACTCCACCGAAGTCAAAAACCCCTCCCATGTGCAGTCCATCCTCGCCAAACACCCCGAGTTGGGGGTCGTGCAAGACGCCGACCGGCTCGACGCCATCGGAGCGGTGGGGATAGCACGGATGTTCACCTTTGGCGGGGCCAAAGGCTCCCGCTCGCTGCAGGCGAGCGTGGATCATATTGATGAGAAGTTGGTCAAGTTGGAGGGGATGATGAAGACTGCTGAGGGGAGGAGGCTGGCGGGGGAGAGGACGGAGAGGTTGAGACGGTTTCGGGGGGAGTGGGAGGAGGAGGTGGGGTTTGTGGAAAAGTTGGGGTTGAGTAAGGGGGAGGAGGAGTAGGTAAATACCTAGGTAAGGTATGTGTTGTGGAACGTAGGGGTTTAAAGGTTGGATGGGAGTATTCAAGTTGGTAGAAAGGCTGGAACCACACACACACACCAAAATCTGAGTGTTTCCCATGTGCGCAGGTCATGGCTGTTTACGTTCGAGATTTTAATGTCCCCTATCCCAAATCTTTCTTCTTTTTAGGATTTTGTTTATGATGTACGAGAAATAAAAATGGATTATATATTCTAGAAAGCGTGAAACACCATCTTGACGACCCAGCCTGCAAAGGAGCTTGACTTCTGAACATAAAGGTCTGCCATTATATCTGTTAAAAGACGAGAACAAAAGATTAAAGCAGCCGAGATCATAACGGGACAGTATGATATAAAATATGAGATGCTATATTGGTGGTGGAATTGATAAAAATAAAAATAAAAAGCTGGAAAGACAAACGCTGTGTGACGGGCCGGGAGTCGAAACTCGGTTTTCGCTCAAACCCGGGAATGTAATAACCGCTGTACTACCTCGCCACGGAATTGCTTTCGAGAATTCAGGATTAAGTACCGGGCCTGCGTTGAGTTTCAGCCGGTGGGCTCTGGTGACGAGGTGACGTTGTCTTGACCCAGCTTGGCTGAAGTTTAAAAACACCTTGGAAAAATAGGGTGGTGGTTGACGACAGCATCAGTGAAATGGACTTGGAAGATCAATGGTTCTTTTGTCACTGCGTAATTGCTGAAACTTCTCAAGGCTGGCTCATTATCAATCATCCATCATCAAACATTACACTCAAACCCCAACCCCATCACAACAACCTTAACGAAGTAAACAAGAATCCCTCAAAAATTAAATATTACCCACTCCCCCCCCCCCATCCAACAACCTTAAAGCAAAAAAGCAGCAACAACACCCAAAACAACCATAGCTCCCGCTGCCTGCTTCCCAGCCGCTCCAGCAGTAACAGCAGGTGTCTCGGTAGGCACGTAAACAGGATAGGTCTTGGACCCAATAATCGTCACAGTATCCGTGTGATGAGGCTTGGTATGCGGAGTGTAGACTGACTGAACAGACTGAACAGAAACGACCGTCTTGTGGTGATGTTTGGTATGATACTCCGTCTCGGTCTCGGTGTAGACGGATGGCTTGACATAAATCTTGGTCTTGTATTCGGTCTCAGTCTTGGTGGGCCTGTTCCAGATGTGAGTGGTGGTCGTCTCGGTGTAGGGCGGGGTGTAAGTAGGCTTGATACGGGTGGTGGTGGTTTCTGGCTCTGGGCGGCCGGCGGCAACGAGGGAGGAGGCCATGAAGGCGCCGAGGAGAGAGAAGAGCTTCATCTTGGTGATGATATTAGAGTGGTAGATGGTCTGAGTGAAATTGAGAGTTTGACTGGTGTCAACAAACGAATGAAGTGATCAAATGACGGGCACTCGTGATGATGCAGGAGGAATCCCAGAATTCGGTTACCTTGAGGGGCAGGATTGGGTTATAAACAACCGCCGGGCGATGTCATGGCCGAATGCATCATCGAGAGAGGATGGCAGTAAACAAAGGAGAACGTCCAAGCTTGGTGGTGATGTGTACCCGGAAGCGTTAGCAAATCCCATGTTGACGAGGCTGAGCTGGAAGAACAAAGAAACCTGTGTTTACACAGAAATGATGCAGCTCCATATTGACACCGGGGTAGGCCTCGGTTGCGCCATCCTTCACTTGAACAACTGGATGATGTGTTTGCCCCTACCTACCTATGTAAAAGGTCAGAGGCAACCCAAGACAAGCCGGCGTGGTGTTCCTCGGCTATGAGAGTCAGCGTGGGCGGAATGTTTCTCGTGGCTTCGCGGGTCCTGCTACATACATTCCTGAGTTCACCAGGTAAGTGCATCGATGCGGTCAAAATGCGCCGAATCCGTCACGGACAAAATTCCAGAATGAAAGTTGAAGCCTGTAAACTCAGTTAGTCGTGTAATTATGATCTGACCGGAAACGGCTGCAGTTAACTGTACCAGCCTGAAGTCCATTTCCGGACGTTGTGCAGAAACGTAGAGAAGAGTGAGAGTCAGGAGAGTGTCGTAGGTAGGCCACCATGGTAGCTGCTACCATGTCCCGTATTTACACCCCCCAAAGGGCGGACATTCTGGTTGGTCTTTTAATACAAACGATACTATTGCAATGTAAGAGAAAATGAGGGCGGCACACGAGGTCGCTCATGATCAAATACCAAAGAGGCATTCAAGCTACCCCCACCTCGAACTTTCAGGCAGCGGGAAATACTAATCTCGAGTTACCTTTGCTCCTTCCCTGAAAGTCACGTCCTTAAAGCAGGCGTCCTCTATCATGCTCTGCCTACTGTGATCTGTCAATTCTCTCGACGTCACAAGTGGCCCAAGCTTCATCGGGTAGTCCCGACATTCCATCCACGCTGCTGGATGCAGCAGTGTCATACAATATTCTTGTTGCTCTTTGTTTGGTCAAAAATAGACGGGATTCCATCAGCTGAGCGCATTGTCATCAACAATGCTTAGTTTTCAGCAAGCCTTAACTTATACCAACCCTAACCCGAGCACCAGCTACAGCAGTTTTCCATCATCAATGTTTCACTCATTGGAGCGAAGCTCTAAGTCATAGTAAGGATAGTCTATAGATGGAACTTCGCTCTGCATACTGTAATTGAAATCGTCAAAGGGCGGTATTTGAGAAGGAGTCTCGTTTCTGCCTTCTATAGGTAACCACATCCAAAGTCTTGTTCTTCTAAGTAGCAACACGATACATATTTATCACGCCGCTATTATAATTAGATGATATATATATGCTGCTGATGGACGTTGAGTATCTATATAACTCCGCCTCCATAGAGCTTTTGCGTGAGATACTTCTTTGTTGGAGTAGCTCTGAATAGCTATCTATCTATATATATATACATCCTAAGTTATAAATATCTTTTAAAATACTCTTTTAATCTGATCTTTTTTTACTATAATTCCAAGCTCGTATAGTTATCAGTCCTAGCTTTTTAGATCTTAATAAATACTTAATTCCAGCATTTTTCTGTCTAAATAATCAGCTAACTCCAGCTCTCACTATCAAAGCTATATATAACAAAGGCTGAAACTACTTATTGTCTTTAAAATGCTTATATTATAGTGTAAAAACTTGGATCAAGCATTCAAGAGCGAGATTAACATACATAAATTTTTATACCGGATGTGACGACATATAGCCTAGAGCAGGATACTGGGTTGGAGTTGGGAGGACCAGGGCTGAGGACGAGGGCTGAGGACAGGACTGCAGCCAATGGGAGAGCAGGAAAAAATAGCACAGGCCAAGTGGGGCAACAAGCAGGGCAGGGCATAGATATTTGGGAGAGCGAGCAGGCCTACTACACTTTACTTTTCTTTTTTTCTTGATCTCACAATTACTTTAGCTACGGAATACTATATTGGCCTTGACTTGTAAGACCTCAGCTTCGTGACAATTGTTCTTATATCTTGCGTTGCGCCTCAACGCTTTGTTTTTTTTTTTGGTTTTTTTGTTGGAGAGAAAACTTCCTTATTATAATCCAAGCTTTGTTTCTACTAATCCAAGCATATTATATCCAAAAGCTATCCTCAACACGCTAGGACAAAAGGGATAAAAAAGCTCAAATTATCGACATAGAAAGTTTGGATTATAGACGGCAAAAGCTGAGACTAAATTTGGATCACTGTTAAAAGAGCTTGGATTGAGTACTAAAATTCTAAAGCAAAAAGTCCCCTGCAGTGTGTAACATGTATAAAAGCGAAAGATGCGTGCGGTGTGGTGTGTAGCATACATCAAAAGCAAAAGATAGGGGCCACCCGGGGATTGAACCCGGGACCTCTCGCAAGCTAATATTCTGAGAAGAATTTTCACTTTGTAAACATCAGGGTGAGCCCTAAGCGAGAATCATACCACTAGACCAGCGGCCCTGTTTTCACATCATTTCAGATGTGGATGTCTCTCGGTGGCAGAAGCTCCAGCTAAGTAGCGCCACCCTGCCAGCTCCGTTTCCCGGCATGATTCAACTCCTAACCCCAATTCATAACCCCAACTATTCACCACGGTGATACCTTCCAGCTTTGGCGTCAATGGATGCAAAATATGGTGTGAGGTTTACAAATCCTTTGTGTCTTCGTCTGCAGGGGGGTCAATGTCGAGGACGCTCAGGGGGCTGTTATGCATCAGTCAAACATCCACATAAAGGCAAAAAATAGCAAACCTACCCCTTCTTGACCATGATACTCATAATCTCAAATAGCGCATCCGCAGCCGCCATCGTGGTGTGCTCAGCGTTGGTATCATAGGCGGGCTGTTATCACACCCCCTTGTCAGCCATCATCATCTCTCCCTAACCCGCCCTTTCACCACAGCCGTATCAAGAAGGAACTCACAGCAACCTCAACAATATCCGCCCCCACCAAATTCACCCCCTCCAACCCCCTCAAAATAGTCCTCAACTCCCTCGTGCTCCAACCCCCCGTCTCGGGCGTGCCCGTGGCAGGCGCAAAAGCCGGATCAAGCGTATCAATATCCAGGCTCAAATAAACAGGGTTCTTCGTCCCGACCCGTTCCCTTATCTTCTTGATGATTCCCTCCGTCCCTATAGTGTCAATCTCCCTCGCCTCCACAATCTCGAAGCCGCAATAGCCATCGTTCTCATAATCACTCGGCCCCGAAAGAGTTGTGCGGATTCCCGCGTGGATGTTTGTGTCGTTTCGCAAAAGGCCCTCCTGTGCCGCGTGGTAGAAATACGTTCCGTGGTTGATGGAGGCCGTTTCCGAAGGCGAGCCGCCGAATACCTTTGGCTTCCAGGTGTCGAGGTGGGAGTCAAAGTGGATGACTGTCACGGGGCCGTAGGCGCGATTGATAGAACGTAAAAGGGGGAGTGTGATGGTGTGGTCGCCTCCAAGGGTGATCACTCTCGGGAGGGTCTTGCCTTTGAGGGAGGGGCCGGGTTTGGTGGCGTCCGTGGTTGGGGGGCGGGAGAGGATGGAGAAGTGGCCGTTTTCAATTTGGTGGAGGGCGTAGGTGTTGTCGTAGGATGTCACCGGGATGTCGCCGCAGTCTATGACTTTGGCCCAGGAGTTGAAGGGGTTTGTGTCGAGGGGGACGTTGTAGCCGCCGCTAGAAGGGGGCCGTCAGTCGGTGTGGATGGTAGAGGTGAGGAGGGTTACACATACTAGAGGTTGAGCCTTCTTGAACCCTGCCGGATGCCGGAGGGGCCGAACCTAGCGCCGGGACGGTAGGACGTGCCCGTGTCGAAGGGAGCGCCTTGTTTATTTATGCTTATTAGCCTGGCTGCCTGACGTTGTGTATGCAGGCGGTTGATTGTTGTGTAACAGACGTACCAATGAAAGCGATGTCATAGTCAATGTCCTTGTGAAAGAGACAAGGAAGATAAGGAAGGCGCCCAAAGGTTGAGATGCCAGAGAAGACAGAGTCCGCCTGTGAGCTGTGTTAGCCAACAAGACATGGAAGATCTCTAGATGACTGACCTGAGTCCCTCCATCGCCTGGCAAGGTGTTGTACCACAGAGATTTGTGAGGCCCGGCCATGTTCTTTTGATGCTCATGGTCACCATGTGCCAGAACGGCAGCTGTAAGCCACAGGGCGAGCAGACCCTGAGTTGCCATAATGTCGATTTGTGAGTTCCGATGTGTGATGTTGATACAGACACCAGAGCAGCGAAAATATGGCCAAGGCATCACTCCTTTTATGGTCCAGCGCACCTTTCCCCTCGGCCTGGGACTCTGCGAGCCATCGACCAACAGTCGTCACCACTTGCAGCAGCCCAATTCCCTTGAAGCACATCTCCGGCCTTATCACAGATAATGACATGCCTCAAACTCCCCCAAGCCCATTTCACTGGACGTCCTTCCACGAACCACCACTGCATGTCATCTCAACGGTTCTCGTTAGGTAACGGTCGTTCCATCATCTCAGTGGAAGCATCACGTCCCATCTCATGCGGGAGCGACAGGAGAGATAAAGCAGAGCGTGTAGAGCATGTTCCCGACTGGGACTGCAGAAGACAGTACACCAATTATAAGGCTTTATGCGATGCTGCAATGGCAAGCTCGTCGAATTCTCGGAATCCCACACTCTGGACGTTGGATAATTCGACCACTAATGGAATCTCTTTTACTTGAAGCGATCGAGACCCGGGAATGCGGGGCTACCGTTCCAGTGCGAATGACATCAACGGTCTGGAGCGGGGGAACTGGTCCATGGGGGATTGGAGATAGATAGCCGTTGGGAGTGGGATGTTGCTATCTCGGAGACGTATGTATGTATAAGTGCAGATGCCCCCTTTGGTGGCGATGTGGTCATTGGTCTTTATTTCTCATACATTCGGTGGCACGCAGGTCCTATTCGCTGCTCAGATATGGTGACATTTGATCGAGGAGATAAGAGCGAGTTATGGAATTGTGTGAGTTTTGAATTTCTTACAAATTTATTTCCGAGTCGGAGATATGTGGTCACCTCCTCATTCAAACATATAATAGAGCCCATGGACAGCTTTGTCTCGACTCCCGATCTTGTCTCCCCATCCACACACTTGTGTTACGATGCGGGATCCCCCCCTTGTGGTCGACGGAAGAAAGAATATCTGAAAGGACCCTGCACTCAAAGACGTTTCAAGCCCAACACGTGGTTCCCGAGACATGGAGCAAAAGAAGGCCATTGTTGTCCAGGGATGACACTTGTTGAACCCAGGAAACGGCCGAAGGCAAAGAGTACGAGAAGAAGAAAGAGAAGGAGAAGGAGAAAACAACCGCCGGGCTGACTTGGGCTGGAACGGCTGGTGAGGTCACCGTCTTCACCATGGTTGAGGCGATCTCATTCGTCCCGTTCATCCTGCGGCCAGTGGGACCACCTCCGGTGCGTAGGGCAGTTTCTTGCGCTGATTCGGCCGGTGCCCTGATTTCGCTGCAGAGTGGGCGGGGCCGTGAGCCGGCTCCTGAAAAAGCGCAGCTAAAAACGACTGATGCAGCAGCCGGTCGTGTCCCACATCAGAAGCTGCCGTGCTGCGGCAGGACAGCGCAACGGATGGCCACTGGATAGCACTGCGTTTCTGCCTGCCCGGATCCGCTTTGGGAGAGGCCATTTCATGCATTGATAAGGATACGTGGACGTTGTTGCTGGATATTGGGCAGAGCCAGAGAGAACCAACAATGGAAATGGACAATGCAATTCTAGCTGAACGAGATGCAAATCGTCATCGAGGTCGAGACAAGACTTCCAGACTGGGCGGGGAGTGGAGCTCTTGTTCTCCTTGTTCCCCGCCGTGGGAAAGGCTTGGCAGGGAAGTTAGGGATTCTCAGCGCGGGCTCAAGCTAGGGGTACCCTCCTCTCGTTCCCAGCCCGCCTATTTTGAGGTGCATCAAAGACCGGGCCAATCACAAGAAAACCCCTCGAACAGGACAGTTGAATGGGGATGGACCAAATGGACTTGGAAGAAGATGCTCTTCCTCAGCGTGCATTTACATTGCATTTCCCTCCATTCATCACTCTCTCTTTCTAGACAGACACTATCGGGCACGCGCTGCTTCCCCCGGTCCCGCCCTTGATCATATGCTCCGCCCAGGTGTCCCTCCTTCTCACTCACGCTGTGTCTCGAGGTGATTCGCTCTTTGCGTGAACAAGGAAGGTCCCGAACCTGCCACTTGTCGATGTCTCACACAGGTCGCTGCCATCTGCCTCTATCCAGGACGCTGTCCTCCGGCCGCAACTTTCCTTCTGTGATACCTCGCCCAGCAGCTTCGCCGAGAGGAACCCTGCGTGGCGCATTCTTTTTCCAACAGTGAAATCACTCGCCGCCACCGCAGCACATTTCCAACAACGACGTAAGCAAATCATCAAACATGATGCCAATCTCTCTCCTTTGACTCTTTCTTCCAACAACTCGTTCACCCCTCCAGACCATCGCCGGACAAGCCGCCTTTCTTCTCCGATGACGGTAGACGGCCGGGGACCTGCGCTCCCCGTTATGGGTTTGTCCCAGGTTGACCAGGCTTTTGGCTTGGAAGCGGACCGCCTCAAAAACCAGCCGCGCATGTTCAAGAGGCACAAGGTTCTGCCACACCCACGCAAAGAGGCCGTTGTGGGAGTAACGAACTTGCAAGTTCAACGGTCGCGATCGCGTTCCGGGCCGGAAAAGCATGTCGAGACTGAACCTCCGCTGTCACAAACTGTTATCTCCCCGGCGAGTCGACGACCTCGTCAGCAAGGGCTCCACGTACCAAGACAGCGACGAGGAAGGGGTCCTGAACCGCCACCAACGCCGCCAGCGCATTCACGAACCTCGTCGACGAGCCATCCCGTTGACCCGTCCAGCGACGAGCCGGATGACGCTGAAAGCCCGGCGCAAAGCATAGAGACGGTCCAGCCGCAGTCTCCAGCTACCCCTCCTAATCCACAGACACCTCTCACGCCCGAAATAACACCCCCAGGTCCGGCTGAGTCTCAGCTCAGGGCACGACCTCCGCTTTATGATCGACTCCAGTCGAAAATCACCACCGAGTCGAGCTTCCAGTCGTATAGAACCGCGCCAGAGGTTCCTCTGACGTCTCCTGATGAGGAGGACGGCGGGTCATCGCTCCTGAGACCGGTGCTCTCATCAGCCCAGACATCTCGGAGCACTGTCAGGCAGTTGAAGGCGGATGGGAAAGAGAAGGTTCAGCCCGTGGGCTTGGGGCTTGGGCTCGAGTCGGGTGAGAAGGAAGCCGAGGCTCCAAATAAAACCAGGGAATTTGAGAAATTTGATGGAGGGTGGACATGCGAGAATGGTGAGGTGGCAGAGGAATGGAACGCAACTCGCATGAGGAATGTGTCGATAAGAAAGCGAAAGGTATCAGCGCAAAAAATGGAGGATCACAACAACAACGAGGTCCTTGAGGACTCGACTGTGTCTGCAACAAACGCCACCAAAGCGCTGCGCTCTGTGTCGCTACAGGACAGCCCGACGACCTATCCTGCACGCAGAGTCGTCTCAGATCGGGTGCCGAATCGAGGACCGCCGTCCATGTCCGAATCTTCGATAGGCTCTGACGCCAAGCGCTCCTCCATCATGTCCAATAGGTCGACAACTTCGACTGTGGTCGACCACCCCGATGCAGCCCCTCGGCGGCGGAAGACGCTACGACACATGAAGAAGCAGATTGACTTGCGCGACTCCAGCTCCGAGCTTTCACCTGCCAGTTCAGCGCCTACATCTACGTCGGCAGCCGTGGAAGAACCACGTAGGGGGCCTCTGCCAGCTTCGAGACTAGGAGACACTGGGCGAGATAGCCATGCGTCTATGGCTACTTTGAGCTCAATTTCGAGTCACAAAGCTCGGCGAGAGGCCTGGAAAGCGGGCGCGATTGCGGTTGCCATTGTGCCCGAACGTCGATCGTCGATCAAGTCCAACAAGTCCAACACTGCAAGAACCCCGTCTTTGAGGTCAACAAGCACGAGGCGATCCCAGCGAAGCCAGAGTCTCAGCTCTGCACCGCAATCACGTACATCCAAGAGCGTTGAGCGAGTTCCTATCTTTGATCGACCACAACGCCGAGGTAGAGCCCACTCCGAATCAGATGGAGGTAGAAGTGCTGGAGATGAGCGGACGATCGATTTTCCTCCTGTGATACCGAAGCGGTCGTCTTCTCTCTCGGCCCCTACGAGTAGGAATGCTTCTAGAAGTGGCTCGCTTACGGCAGAGAGCCTCAAGGCGCACAACGCCATCCAGGCACAGCATCAAGAACTGCAAAAGGCTAGCCGGGAGCTCAATAAGCTTGTAAACCAGCACGCGGAGAGTAATGAGAGGGTCAGAGAGCAAAGGGTGGGGCTGCAACATCCCCCTGAGCTGAAGATTGTCACCAAGTCTCCGCAGCCCGAAGTCACAATCCAGCAGGTTCTGCCGGAACAGCGTGCTGAGAGTAGAAAGACTGTGTCAAGCCCAGACCGCGAAGGGGATGACCATCACCTTTCCGTGGATCGGTACGGTGACCCGTTGTTTGGAAAGCGGCTCTCTGCCCAGAACACCCCCTTTTCTATCGCTTCAGTCGAGACGGCGGGCACTTCTCACGCTGAAGTCTCGGAGGCCATGGCGGTTAATATCTACCCGCACCAGAGCAAGTCTGTCGTGCTGGTCGACCACTCAGCCAAGCCTTCCGAGAGCTCCTCGCTCGAGAATCCTGTCATAATCGCAGAACCAGCCACACCACCCCAGAGGCGGTTTTCTTTTGAAGAAGTCGTCGACTCACCGTTGCGAAACCCGCGAGCCCCTCCCGAGCCACCTCGTCCGCCAGTCATCAACTTCATCCCGGCTACTCCCTCGGGCTTGACGCCCATGACGGAAAGGCAGAAGATGCTGGGGAACTACTTTGAGGTGAATGGTGAGGGTGAAAAGCCAAAGCGTAGCCAGTCGCTGCTTCGGCGTGCCTTGACTGGGGGGCGGAAGAAGCCGGTTGGTGATCAGTATGGTCCTTCACCGTCCCGTCCAGGGTTGATAACTAGGACTTTCTCCCTTGGCCGTCATGAATCCAAACCGCAGCGGCCGGGTCTCAAGCGCCGCCGTAGTACGGATGATCATCCCAGGGATGAGCACCTTCTCCACCCCTTTTGGCGACCTGCCTACGCGGAAGACTCGATGTCCGATTCTGAATCCGACCCAGACGAAGACTATTATGAGGAGAGGGGAAGAAGGTACAAGTACCCGCTTATTGACAACCGCCCTGGTGGTGCTCCTGCTAGAAGAAGGAGTTTGAGCCAGCGTCTCAAGCGGACGTTTGCGATTTTGCCGGTGCAGGATAAACACCAGGATGATGGGTACGAGGATGATTACTATGCTGTTGCTGCCGGGTCGGGGCCAAATGGCGAGGTTGACCGGAGAACGATTAGGAGGACGCCATCGGGGAATCTGAGGGTTATGCGCTTTCGGAAGTCGTTGGAGTCGCTTAGGCCGGTGACGGCGCCGGAACAGCAGCAGCAGGTGTCGAGGCCGCCGGTTACACGGATTGGGAGGCCGCTGCAGGGGTTGGTGAGACGGTTGTCGAGGGGACGGTCACAGGAGAGGCCGGTGGGGATCGGGGTTGGATCATCATTGGTGGGTGGGAGTGCTGGGGAGGAGAAGGGGGGCTGGGTGGATAGGATGAATTTGGGGAGGAGGTTGAGCGAGAAGCGGAGGGAGAAAAGGACGGAGGAGTTGAGGAAGATGATTTCGAGGCCGAGGGAGGTGAGGGATGGGGTGGGGGATGTGATTAGACGGATGAGTTGGGTTGAGGAGCAGAGGGAGAGGGAGAGGGGGGGTGGTTGTGGGATGGGGATGGGGGGGGATAAGGGGAGGGCGGGAAGGATGACGATTATTGATTATGGGTATATGAATGCATGAGTTTGGGTTGGAATTTCATGGAGGGATGTAGGTCAGGGAAGAGGGCATGTATGTGATTATGATGTTTACGTTTTTTTTTGTTTTGGGAGCGTCTGTTGGGAGATATGGGTATTGTGGTGTGGGTGTGGGAAAGGGTATGTGATGAATATATGAGATATGACTGGGTGTGATGTCTTTTTTTTTTCTCTTTGTTATTCTTTTAGGGGGGTGTTGATATGTCAGATTATGTAGGTGGTTAGCTTTTGAAGTGTTTGGCGGCGTTAGCGATAAGACTTGGGTTTTGGGAGGTGTGGGTTATGAAAAATGCAAGTTTTTGGTACTCTTTTATGAAGACTTTTGATATGTAGTGTGAGGTTGAATGAGCTTAAGTAGGACAGGTATGATGTGCTATTTATGCTATATCCTCACTTGCTCTTGCTCTTCTCTCCCCTTCGCAGCTGGGCACTCCTTTTCTTATTTACCCATCAGCGATGTCATCACCTTCGCACATCACCATCATCAGCACCTTCGCTTATACCTAATTTATTTGCATCCCAGATATGCCATATACACTACCTACGGTATTCTATATACTTTAATCATCTAAACACTATAACTATGCCGCTTAGAACCGTAGTTGATTGTTTTAAGACGAAGAGCAGCGCTCTGGGGCACTAAATCTTTTATCCAAGCATATAGTGTTAAGAGTAATGACATTCAACCTATGAGTCTGAGCTTGAAATAGATAGTAAAAGTTGGGATCATTGTTAAATCTGAGATTGAAATGGATAGTAAAAGTTGGGATTAACGTTAAATCTGAGCTTTAAATACCTTAGAATACTTGCTCTATATATATCTCTTTATTACTCTTTATGCGCATCCATATATAACACTCTTTGTGCATTTCTATATGTAATACCCTTAATGAATCTCTACATATAGCCCTGAAAACACATTGCTCTTGTTCTCTCTTTCGTAGACCGAGTGCTCTTTTTCTGCTTCACACATCTACATCACCACTTTTAGGTCCTAACCAAATTAGCACCTTCGCCTATACTTTATTGCGTCCTATATATACCGATGCCACATGGCCTCCATGCGGATGAGGCTCTTACTAACCCTTACATTGAACTACTATCTGCGGTAGTTCTTATTGTCCACATGGGAGCGTGGCATGAAAGACTATTAAATAAATAGCTTTACCCCTTGAATTTTTCCACATGGAGTTCTTCTACTTTTTCCTCACGCATCACTAATATCATTACCTTGTCCATGCTTTTATACATCTCATATATATACCTATATAATATATACCAGGTGCCATGTGCCATGGCCTCCATGTAGGTGAGGCTCTTAATCCGAGCTCACTTGCTATAACAACGACGTCTATAATGATAATAACGACAATAGATACCACAGTTACAATCACCACTTACTACAGCAACGGCAACGGTAGACACTGCATTTATAATACCTACTCTCGTCTCGGCTTAACTGCCTCGCTCTTCGTCTTCTGTTGGGCTGGCGACCTAGGAAAGTCACTGGCTGCGAAAATGAGGCTAAAATGGCCAAAAAATGGTAAGCAAATTGGTATTACAGTAGTTGGTTGTTGGTTAAAAAGTAAACAGTAAGAAAATCCAGCCCCAAGAGCAAACCGGTGTGGGTCTGGGAAAACCTGGGCCCTTTGGTGCCCCACACCCCCCCACAGACAGCACACCGCCGTCCAAAATGAAGCCATCGCCAATATCCTCCGAAGCCCAATATACGCCCAGATTCTTCCACTTCCTTTGACTCCTTTGCCCAATGCCCTAGTGGCCTTTTTCCCATACAAATACACGTTCTCCTGCATATTTCAAACCGGAAAATCTCGCATTCCCAACAGCTGCACAAACTTTGCGTGCTTCTCCCTTTGTAGTGCCTTTGTGAATCCATCCGCCGGCATCTCCAACCCAGAGATGTGTTGAATACCAAATCTTCCTTCCTTCACTTGTTCACCCACCCACTTGTACCGTATATCGATACACCGGGTCCTAGCGATATTCTGAGGGTTCAGAACTGTGATTTCGGCGTTCTTACTATCGGTGTACAGCATGTATGGCCTTGGCTGTGGCACACCACAGTCTTCCAATATCTTTGACACCCACTGCAGTGAATACCCTGTAGGCGTCAGGTTGGCAAACTCTGCCTCCGTCGTACTCAGGGCGACGAAGGTCTGCTTCTTACTCTTCCACAATACTGGCCCACCAGCCACGAAGACGACGTGGCCGCCAGTGGAATATCTCCAAGGTAAGACATCCGCGTGTGAGGCATCTGCGAATCCCACAAGCTTCATATCTTCTGCCGAGAACTCGGAGCCTCCCAGCACAATACACAGCTTCCTGGTGGCAGCCAGGTACCGGAAAAGGTGCTTCATCAACTCCA
>NW_001914858.1:511560-513552 GCF_000226545.1 Podospora anserina S mat+
GAACTTCTCGAGTAAGGCGTCGATATAGGCCACCTGGGACAGTAGACCTGCCTCTTCCCGCGGTTCCTCACGATATCAAAACCCAAGAACCTCTTCGGCTCGCCTAGTTTCTTGATGCCATACTTGCTCTCCAGCCCGGTGGCGATATCTTCAATGATTTTCGTCGTAGGCACTAATATAAGTAGGTCATCCACGTACAGGACTACCAGGGCACCTGTCTCTTTGTGACGGAACAGGCAGAGGTCTGATGAGAGGGTATCGAAGCCCAGTTCAACCATCACAGGTTTCACTGTCTCGTACCAGTAGATAGGTGACTTCCTCAGGCCGTATAATGCCCTTTTAAGCCGGCACACCTTGCCCAGTGGCTTGCCCAAGCCATCTGGTGGTCGTACGTAGTATGTGCGGTGTCAGGGATTTTAGCGTTGAGAAATGCCATCTTGAAGTCGTATTGAAGGCACTCCCAGTCATTCACGGCTGTAATAGCCCAAAAGCATTTGACTGCCACGCTACTCACAACGGCGGCGTAGACGTCCTGTGTGGCCCAGGAGTCCCTATCAAAGTTGCCACACACCACCCACCTCGCCCTGGCCTTCACCTCACCAGTTTGAGGGTCCATCTTCTCATCGTATACCCATTTGCTCGGTAAGACGTTGTAGCCTTTCGGCGTATCCACCAGCTCGTAGACGTCCTTTTCCAACAGGCCGGCGTCCTGCTCCTTCATGGCAGGCAGCCAATACTTGTGGTAGTTCTCGAGCTTCCTCGCTTGCCGGTAGTTCCTGGGTATATGGGACTTGTTAATGGTTTGCAGAAGGTGGTCGATTTTGACCGTGGATAGGGCGTAGGCCACTACCTCACGTAGTCGTGGGTTGTCGAGATGTACTGTAAAAAAACCTTAGTAAGGGTGTTTACCCTGCTGTAGCTTCTTGTAGAAGCCTGGTCCCTGATTTTTTGTTGGTTGTCTGCGAGGCCGCTCCTGAGCCGGCGGAGAAGCCACCGCTTCCTCCATATGGCCTGTATCAGGCTCGAAATCGTCGTCAGAGTCTTCGACCAGGCTTTCCGTGCCTGAATCCAGTAGCCTGCCATCGGCCTGGTCATCACCAGGCCCCCCCATAGCCTCACCCTCCTCCCCCCCCATCAGCCTCGCAGGGGAGGTGAGCTCTCTCATAGCAGGAGAGTCAGTGGTATAGGGCGCTTAGTCATGGTTTGGTGGGATAGGTGCCTCGGACCGTATATCCTCCACCTCTTCGGCGTCGAAAAAGTCTTCCACGTCTAAGGCCTCAGGTAGTGGAGGTAGTGTTGGTGACGGCGTAGCTTTCGGAGTAGGTAGAATGGTCTGCCCAGGGTCCTTGGCCTTCCCTGTTTCAACTGTTGGAGCACTCTGCTGTGGATCGGGCTCCAGTATGGTAGTAGGTTTGTCATCGAAGGTGACCTTCCTCCCCAAGGATACCGTTCTGTTGGTGACGGCATCTTCTTCTTCGGCTATAGTACTATCAGTAAAGACTGCCTCGTACTCAATATCCTTATACTCATCGTCGTCAGGCCTATAAAAATCGCCTTCGTTAAACTTCACGGCGTTGACCTTCACGACTTTGTCAGTGACTGGGTTCCAGACCCAGTATATTTTGCCGTATATATCTGCGTAGCCAATAAGCTTTCCTTTCTCCGCCCTGGCGGTGAACTTATCCGAATTGGCCCGGTAGGCCGGCTTAACGTAGTAATACGCGTCGCAAAAGTACGAGCGTAGGTGCCGAATATACGGCTTCCGCTCGCCCTCGGGCATGTTGAGCCTTGTGGTATACTTCTCGTGAGCACTGATATCTCCCTCGTTGACCCTCGAGGGCAGTAGGTTACCCACGTAAACCACAGACTGCATGACAAATGGGAACAGCTTCTCTGGCACCTTGTAGGCCAGCATGATAGCCCTGGTGCGGTTAAGCGTAGTCCTCGCGGCCCTCTCCACCTTTCCATTCATCCACGGTGAGTGAGGCACGG
>NW_001914858.1:513810-515915 GCF_000226545.1 Podospora anserina S mat+
AATCCTTGACCTTATCGAATACCTGCTTTTTCTCCACTATGAAGTTAATCCACTTGTAGCCACTCCACATATCTACGTATTGGATAGAGTACTTGTAACCCAGATATCCAGGGTTCTTGTGGGTGACGACGTCGATACGGATAAAGTCGAACGGGTTGTTGGTCTGCGAAGGGGTCGATGAGCCTAGTTGATCTGTTATCTTTGCCATCACGCAGGGCTCGCAGAAAAAGTCATTGCCGACGAGCTTAATACCCGCCTACGTACAAGCCTTGTAAATATCGTCCTTATTGGCGTGCATTAGGCGGCGATGCATTACCCGGTAGTTGATAGATGCCATCACGGCCTTGATGGGAGTCTTCGCCAGGGATACTTTGCTGAAATCGGCGCCGGGCGTCGTATTCATCTGGTATACGTTGTTATTCCTGGTCAACTCACACACCACCTGCTTAGTACCTCTAAGGACCAGGTTATGGCTCTCCTAGTCCCAGAAGATACCTTCATCGAGTAGCTTGCCCGCCGATATCAGATTGACGGGCGCCTGTGGGTGGTATACCGCTTCCTTAAGCTCCAGGGTAACAACCTGGCCACTTAAAAGGGTAGATTGCAGCGCTGCAGCACCCTGGTAGCTGCACTTTGTGATATCTCCTAACGACGAAAGGAACCTCTTTTCCTTCCCCTCAGGTAGTAAGTGGAGCTCGGTGAACCACTTCAGTTTATTGAATACGAAATCCGCGCATCCGGAGTCGTAGTACACGTGGTCTTTAAATGCCTCGACGGCCTGTTGGACTTCAGGGGCATCTACTGACGAGAGTGCTGCCTCTGGGGGCCGAGACGAAAATCCGATTGGTCATCGTCATGGTAGGTGGGGAGCGATATATTGGCGAAGTTGTTGGACAGTATCAGGGTACTGTGGGCAGGTCGGTCCCTCGAAGACCCAGTATTAGTGACGCCACCAGTATGGCCTTGAAGAGTCCCTGTTGACGAGCCAGTACTCTGCCGCCTCTCTTGCCTATCCGCTTATGCCTTTTCCCTGTGCTCCCAATCCTTTGGAGCCTTGTCAGGGTCACACCACCAACAGGCCTTGCCCTTCGGGTGGTGACGACCACAGCCCATGCAGTGCTGGTTGCCTTTCCTCAAGCCCTTGGTGCATTGGTCGCACTTCTTCGTCGAGGTTGATGATGTGGCAGGTGAGGGTATAGTCGCGGCCGGGGCCTTGGTGGTCTCGATGGTGATTTTGGAGTGAGCCGGCGTGGTCTCCTCCGTAACGGCCTTGGCGCTATACTCCTGGCAAAGAAGCGACCAGGTCATGGTGCCGTCTTCCATCTTCCTTGCTAGCCGGTCGTACAAATCGGGGTACGCGGTCTTGATGCCGTTCAGGGCAGCCCAGAGGTAAGCCACGTGGCCGATCTTGATTTCCATCGTATCAAGACGACGGCGAAGGACCTCGAGCCGGCTGAAGTAGGCTTGGAATGAGGCGAAGTTGGCACGCTTGAGAGTGAAATACTCCTCCAAAAGCATACCAGCGATGTCGAAAGTGCCGCGCTGTAGGGCTTGGATAATCTTCTGGTATAGACCATAGGCACTAATGCCGTCGGCCTTCCAACCCAGGTTGAGAATTCGTTGTCGGATCTCGGGCTTCTTGACGGAAGCCATCATTAGGTTCTGGATGTCCAGGTTGTTAGTACGCCATTGGTCGAAGGCAGGTGTCCCTTCTTCCGCTGGTGGCTGTATATTAGCCTTGATGTAGTCCTCCAAGCCATGGTACATAAGGGACTGGGTTAACTGAAATTCCCAGCCGGAAAGATCGGTCTCTGAGTTCAGAGCCGGCAAGGCTTGAAAGGTTCGTTGCCTAACCGTAGCGACGGTGTTGGCATTCCCCATAGCTTTCACAAGCTCCAAGAGCTGGGCCATGGTGACGTTAGTGCCAGCCATCTTGAAAGAAAAACTGGTCAAAGAGAAGTCGTAAGAAAGACGCTGTGAGAAAGACGTCGAAAGAAAGACTCAAAGAAAGGCGCCACCTGACTTTGTGGCCGCCAACAGTGGGTTGAATTGACTTGGACAGAGGGCGAGATGCTTGCTCCGCTATCGGTCTCCTGATAAGGCAG
>NW_001914858.1:516101-518340 GCF_000226545.1 Podospora anserina S mat+
ATTAAATTATTTTTATGAAATTAGTGTGGTAAATATTTAAAGGGTTGGTATGGTGTGGTTTTATAGGATGGGGGGATTATTTGATGTGGGGTTAATATTATGTTGTTTTTATAAGATATTTAGATTTTGGTAGTTGCTGGGTGAGGGGGAATATAAAGAGTTTTAGGAAGGGTTGATTGTTGGGTAGATATATAGCATTAGGCAGTATAAAAAAAAAATTATTAGGTTTGGTTTATATATAAAGGGTTAAGGGGAGGGGGGTGGGGTTTTAGGTGGGTAAAATTTGGTGTAAAGGCTAATGAATGATTGTTAAAAAAGACCGTTTTAGAAAGTCCTTATAGCCTTTTGATCCACTTTATTTTGACCATATAAAGAAGATAAACTAAGATCCAAAAATGTCTGGTGAATATCATAGTTTGAGAAGGACGTTTAAAATCAATCGTAGATAATAAGAGTTGCAAGGTCTAACATCACACTAGAGATACCCTATAGATGTGGTTTGAAAGTGTTGCCTCGTGCTATTAGCCTTTCCCGGGTCGAACGTAAGCTACGGATAACATAGAATGAAAGAATGCTTGGAACTTTCTAATTAGGCCTTCGAGGAAATATAACTACCAGCGACAACTGGACAAGCTAGTAGACACAGGAAAATTATCATGCTCCAGTGTGTCTTTGCTGACCCATGTGTGGGCTTAACAGAAAGGCAGGATCAGGTGAATACTGATATGAGAAGTCACCGTAGCATTCCAAATAATGGGTGCAATGATGATGAATTGTCTGGAAGAGCTAGGGCAACGGGAGAGTTATATATGTACGGTGTTTGCCAGTGCTTTGCCAGTGCCTTGCCAGTGTCCTAACAAATGCTGGGAGCAATCACACTACCGCTATAGCAATTGGAAGCCCTATTAATCGTTTTGAGACGATGTAACGAACCCCTATCCAGTACCTCTGAAAAGGATACTGGTTGAAGGCACTTCTGAACAATCCTGGTTCGGTACAGCTAAACAGTGTACAACAAATGGCTTGTCTCAATTACAATAGCTAAGATACCACGATTGTGACTTGTAATTGCATACTGCGGAACTGTCTATCTATACTAGCTAGTTCCTCCGTATATATAGACCTAGTAGTCTCCTGGATCATTAACTCTTGATAATGATCCCACAGACGAGGCTACTCCCGTCCTGATTGGTTCTACTAGCGATTGGCTGTGCGTGTCGTACCCCGCACACGGTCCGTCTTGCCTGTTAGCTTAACCGTGACAGACGGCTAGTCTTTTACATGCTAGATAAAGCAGCTTTCTTAAACGCTTAATATTTTATCCGAGCAATTAATGTCGATAATCTAAGCTTAGAATAGACAATAAAAGTTGGGATTAACTTTTAAGAAGACAGAGAAAATCTCATGAAAACGTTATTTTATAACGCTAATATCCAATGTTAATTATTTCGACAGTTAAGAGCTTTCGAGCTGGAAAAGCATTAGCTGCATAAACTTTTAATATAGTGCAAAGCTAGATACGAGCATATCCAACTCCAAAAAAAAAACTTATTTTACAACGCGCGAAGTCTCTAACGTTAGTTTTTTTCATAATTAGAAGCATACTGTAATATTGTCTTTACAGAGCCTCGCAGTTATGTATCTGTCACGCGGCTGCCTTCAAACGTCAAGTAACGCTGACTGCGTAGCTGAACCTTTAGCATAAACTATTAATCTGTTACGAATATAATGTGGACACCCGCAAAGAACAACTAATAGGGAAGAGGAGGCACGGCAGCCAATCAAGAGAAAGGAGGATGGACCAGTAAGAGGTGGATCATCCGGGATATGAAGGAATTATGAGCGATTCCCAGGAATCACTCATGATCCTTAGGAGTTGGTTATAATCCGGGGAGAAACAAAATGATCCAGGCTTAGCATTAGGTCTATATATACAGAGGAACTAGATAGCTTGCAAATAGTTCCGCAGTATGCAATTCACAATTATATTCACGGTATCTTGTGTTTACATTAAGACATCTTATTGTGCACTATTTAGCTGCACTAAACCAATTGTCAGAAGTTACCTTTACCCCGTATCCCTTTCAGAGGTTTTGTACAGGGGTTCGTCACACACTAGCCGCGAAAAAGAAGGCTAAAAAGCCAAAGATTACTTGGTGTTACGGCTTGATAGGTAAGTCTAGGATAAAGCAATAGTTATACTATACCATATTGATTTAAATATAAGCTAAAGAGAAAA
>NW_001914858.1:518440-519755 GCF_000226545.1 Podospora anserina S mat+
CAATATCCTTATACTCATCGTCGTCAGGCCTATAAAAATCGCCTTCGTTAAACTTCACGGCGTTGACCTTCACGACTTTGTCAGTGACTGGGTTCCAGACCCAGTATATTTTGCCGTATATATCTGCGTAGCCAATAAGCTTTCCTTTCTCCGCCCTGGCGGTGAACTTATCCGAATTGGCCCGGTAGGCCGGCTTAACGTAGTAATACGCGTCGCAAAAGTACGAGCGTAGGTGCCGAATATACGGCTTCCGCTCGCCCTCGGGCATGTTGAGCCTTGTGGTATACTTCTCGTGAGCACTGATATCTCCCTCGTTGACCCTCGAGGGCAGTAGGTTACCCACGTAAACCACAGACTGCATGACAAATGGGAACAGCTTCTCTGGCACCTTGTAGGCCAGCATGATAGCCCTGGTGCGGTTAAGCGTAGTCCTCGCGGCCCTCTCCACCTTTCCATTCATCCACGGTGAGTGAGGCACGGTCTTGAGGATGGTGATGCCCTCCTGGTCGGCCCAGGCGGCCATACGGCTGTCGTCAAAGGTCCCAGAGCCCTGGGCAAATTCCGTACCGCCGTCAAGGCCGATGATGCTGATCTTATGCCCGGTTTGGCGCGCGATCTTCGTCTCGAAATCCTTGACCTTATCGAATACCTGCTTTTTCTCCACTATGAAGTTAATCCACTTGTAGCCACTCCACATATCTACGTATTGGATAGAGTACTTGTAACCCAGATATCCAGGGTTCTTGTGGGTGACGACGTCGATACGGATAAAGTCGAACGGGTTGTTGGTCTGCGAAGGGGTCGATGAGCCTAGTTGATCTGTTATCTTTGCCATCACGCAGGGCTCGCAGAAAAAGTCATTGCCGACGAGCTTAATACCCGCCTACGTACAAGCCTTGTAAATATCGTCCTTATTGGCGTGCATTAGGCGGCGATGCATTACCCGGTAGTTGATAGATGCCATCACGGCCTTGATGGGAGTCTTCGCCAGGGATACTTTGCTGAAATCGGCGCCGGGCGTCGTATTCATCTGGTATACGTTGTTATTCCTGGTCAACTCACACACCACCTGCTTAGTACCTCTAAGGACCAGGTTATGGCTCTCCTAGTCCCAGAAGATACCTTCATCGAGTAGCTTGCCCGCCGATATCAGATTGACGGGCGCCTGTGGGTGGTATACCGCTTCCTTAAGCTCCAGGGTAACAACCTGGCCACTTAAAAGGGTAGATTGCAGCGCTGCAGCACCCTGGTAGCTGCACTTTGTGATATCTCCTAACGACGAAAGGAACCTCTTTTCCTTCCCCTCAGGTAATAA
>NW_001914858.1:520450-521963 GCF_000226545.1 Podospora anserina S mat+
TAACTGAAATTCCCAGCCGGAAAGATCGGTCTCTGAGTTCAGAGCCGGCAAGGCTTGAAAGGTTCGTTGCCTAACCGTAGCGACGGTGTTGGCATTCCCCATAGCTTTCACAAGCTCCAAGAGCTGGGCCATGGTGACGTTAGTGCCAGCCATCTTGAAAGAAAAACTGGTCAAAGAGAAGTCGTAAGAAAGACGCTGTGAGAAAGACGTCGAAAGAAAGACTCAAAGAAAGGCGCCACCTGACTTTGTGGCCGCCAACAGTGGGTTGAATTGACTTGGGCAGAGGGCGAGATGCTTTCTCCGCTATCGGTCTCCTGATAAGGCAGGACAGAGTTCTCGACTGCTGCCGGAAAACAGTAATTTCCCAGCCAAAAGGTCGCAAAAATGGCAGAACCAAGGAAACTTGGCCAGGAGAAGGTTGGCGCCGTAAACCACACTCTTATCGGTGAGGGGTGGTCGG
Source organism: Podospora anserina S mat+ (assembly GCF_000226545.1). Lineage (NCBI taxonomy): Eukaryota > Fungi > Ascomycota > Sordariomycetes > Sordariales > Podosporaceae > Podospora > Podospora anserina. The sequence goes on from NW_001914858.1 coordinate 520,911, forward strand.
TCGCTTCAACTCTTCGTCAAGATGAGGGTCAGGGTTAAAACCAGGCTTCCGTTGATTAGGAAGTTGGTTAACTCTCTCAACGCCTCCAAAATCGCCGTCGAAAGGTCCAATTGCGTGATATTGGCCTGACAAGGGTCGAAAAGTCGTAAGGTCCGGTGTGGTATTCGGCCTTGCGAGGTCGGGTTGTCGACGAGGGCGTCGACTTCGGTTTACTTGGTGATTTAAGCGTCAAAAGAGCTCATAACCTGTTGGGCTGGCGACCTAGGAAAGTCACTGGCTGCGAAAATGAGGCTAAAATGGCCAAAAAATGGTAAGCAAATTGGTATTACAGTAGTTGGTTGTTGGTTAAAAAGTAAACAGTAAGAAAATCCAGCCCCAAGAGCAAACCGGTGTGGGTCTGGGAAAACCTGGGCCCTTTGGTGCCCCACATCTTCTGTTCGTCACCCCTTTTCTCCGCACATAAGTAGCACAACACTCCATCATTTTCGCACAAACCTGCTTTAAAGCATGAGACGCAGCCGTCCTCTTCTTGCTCGTCCATCATTAGATACTAGAGCTCACCGTCTTGCTCTTCTTTTACCCCTTACACCTTGAGACACGGCCGTCTTCGTCTCTCTCGCCCATCACCATCTTCCTCGCCCATCTACCACCACCATCACAGTCTTGGGTAGGCAGGTTACTCGTCGTAGATATGTTGAGCGCCTTGCTGTTCCTCTTCCTGTTATAGCATCGCCCCATTATTTCATCTTCCCTTCATAGTATCTTCTTTTTATAGCAGAGTGACATGGTCCTACTTCCTCGCTCACCACCAAGATCAACACTTTTACCAACCCTTCATTCTGCCCTACATATAGACCATGTACCACTAGAAGGTAAGAGTGGGGAGCTTTGCTTTAGAGATAAAGGGGTAAGGGGAGGGGGGTGGGGTTTTAGCTACCTAAAAGTTCCTCTAAAGCCGAAGCAATCAGGCTTAAAAAGACCGTTTTAGAAAGTCCTTATAGCCTTTTGCTCCACTTTATTTTGACCATATAAAGAAGATAAACTAAGATCCAC
>NW_001914858.1:523042-558684 GCF_000226545.1 Podospora anserina S mat+
ATTCAGGGACCTGTTGAGGGTATATTTGCGGTGTTGTGGTTGGTTTGTGTGTTTTCTCACCATTTCAGTATACCCTCAACAAGTCCCTGAATGAACACACCTGCGTGACAGTGACTCGCTCGCAGGCCGCACTTCACGCAGAACAAAGAAAAGACACTGCGGGCCCGCAGGCCTCATAATAAGCACCGGATTGGCCTGATCAGAGAGCCAGAATTGCCTGCACGCGTGCAAGGCACAAAATTTGAAGGAATAAAAGTCGATGTCCTGTCTACAATAGAATGTCAGAAGCAGACTGCTTATATACATGACCCCTGAACCCCCGAATCCTCCGAAAGCCCACTTCCTCACTTATATCCTCAGCCCTATGACCGCACCCCAAACCACTATTAACTCGACTTCCAGTATAAGTCTTTTTTTTTTAATCCAGTAGTAGGCCAAGCGCAAGCTTTGCAAATGAGTGATCCTAGCCGCGCAAGGCTTACTATTTTTTTTAGACAAATGTTTAAATTTAATAATTTTTTTGGTTTTCATTTATTTTTTTAAAAGTAATTAAACTAACTTTATATAAACTTATTAATTTAAATAAAAAAAATTTATATTAAAGTATTATTAAATGGACATTAACATAGCTTACATTTTTCTATAAAAGTTTTGAGAATATATTTAAAGACAATATATATAAAAATGATTTTTTTTAAAAGAAAATAGAAAAAAAAAGAATTAGACGAAGATTTGTAGAGTTTCTTGTGTTTACATTTGTTGCCTTAATTACCGTGCAAGAATAAGGCTATCTCCATAATCGCTGCTGCCAAACGTGGAAACATCAACATATTTAGTGGGGAAAAAACCTATCACCACACTTACCGCCGCCAAAAATGAGGATTTCATGATACTCGCCGCCGCCAAAAGTGAAGCTATTTCCCGCACTTGCGGCCGCGAGAAAAAAATCATCTTAATGCATATGCATCTAAAGAGTATTCTTAAAATGCATATACGACTAAAGAGACAGCAAGAAGCATAAACTCATCTCCAAACTCACCGTCGCGGAAACTGAATCCATCGCTATACTCACTATTACCAAAAGTGAGTCTATTATTCCATCAACTGTTATAAGTTAAAAATCAATACCCTCGTCGCTGCCGAAAGTGAGGTTGTCATTACACTCGCTGCCGCCAAAAGTGAGGTGATCATCACATTTACTGTCGCAAGCTAAAAATCGCCACTGTCGCTGCCATCGAAAGTGAAGCTATCACCACATTCGCCGCCGCCAAAAGAGAGGATGACATATCTGCCAGGCCTGCCATGTTCGTCATGTTCGCCATATTCGCCATGCTTGCATGCTTGTCATGTCCGCCATGTTCGCCATGCCTGCCATGCTTGCCTACCTCCCATACCTCCCATACTCACCATATTTACCAGATTTGCCATGCTTCCATACTTGCCATGCTTACCATACCTCCCATATTTGCCATATTCACTATAATTGCCTTGCTCGCCATGTTGGCCATACTCTCCATACTCTCCATACTCTCCATACTCTCCATACTCTCCATACTCTCCACGCTCTCCATGATCTCCATGCTTCATGCTCACCATGCTCACCATGCTCACCATGCTCACCATGCTCACCATGCTCACCATACTCATCGTGTTCATCATGCTCACCATGCTCACCATACTCATCGTGTTCACCGTGTTCACCGTGTTCACCATGGCTGCCATGCTTGCCATGTTCATCATATTTGCCATTTTTGCCATTTTTGCCATCCTCGCCGTGTTCAATTGCACCTCTTCCCACAGCCCTCCTGCCGCCCCCAGCACACTTTTCAGGCCCTTGCCAATCGCAATCAAACCTGCCAGCCATTGGCAGGTGGCCTGCAATGGCGGCATTGTGCGAAAACGGCCCATAAACCCCCGCACTTCGTCATCGTGAAGCCTGAAAACCTCAACACCAGCCGTTATTGGCGAAGTTTTATGGGATGAGGTTGCACAAAGCGAGGCGTCTGATGTATTTAAACCGAAAAAACGTTTTGTGCGATATTTGGCGGCCTTCACCGGGCCGGAGGGCTAACATGCAGCCATTTAGGGGCGAGTGACGGCCGGTGCCTGGGGCAGAGAGACCGGATGGAATTGACGGCGACGAGGTCACCCGCGGGGTGCGGTCCAGTGAGGCGGTACGGTTGGGAAATGCAGTGGGCGTGCCCTCTTCCTCTCCCTCTTCCTCTCCCTCTTCCTCTCTCTCTTCCTCTTCCTCACACACACACACACTCTCTCCCTCTCCCCACACATCCACACACTCCTTCACACACACACTCCTTCACACACACACTCCTTCACACACACACTCCTTCACACACACACTCCTTCACACACACACTCCTTCACACACACACTCCTTCACACACACATTCTTTCACACACGCACCCCCCGGCTTCTCCTCTATCAGGTGTGCCCCATTGCCGTCGTTCCCCCCTCCCTGTACGCTCTCCACTGTGCCCCGGTCTCTCTCTCCCTCTCACTCGCTGGCAATTCCTGGCACGTCGTGGCGCACCAGAGCCACAGAACCACGCCGCTCTCCTCAAAGAGGTATGCGCCCTTCCATCACCATTGTTCCCCTCTCCCCGGCGGGCCCCAGTGTCTCCTGAACGCCGGCTCCAATTCCCCTTCAATTGGCTTCACATCCCCTTCAATTTGCCCTCAAAACCAGCGTCAAATCCCCCTCCAAATGGCAGTCAACGGGCGTGTAATTTGACACCAATTCCCTGCAGTTCAACCAACCCACAAGCCTCTCTCCCCCTCGTCGAACGAAACGGCCGGGGCCCTCGCCATCATGGGCAGCGAGGGAACAAAGCGTGAGGGGGTCGGGCAGGTGGCCAGAGAGAACGGGGGAGGGAATGCCGGCGATGCGGTGACGATTCCCGGCGGCGACGTCGGCAAGAGCGTGGCTCGCAAGAGCCACCAACAACACATCCGGGGCCGGCACGCCCCTCTCCTCGGCCCGGCGACGGTGCCCTTCCCGCGTGTAAACGCGGGCAGCCAGGTGGCTCGCGAGGGCCACCTCCGACACATCCGTGGCCGGCACGCGCCCCTCGACGGCACCCCGGAGGCTCTCGCGAGCCTCACCAAGAAAGCTCCCGCGGAGGCGGCAAAGGGGGAGGTGAATGGGGAGGTGGCCAACGCCATGATTTAGGGGGATGTGTGGGGGTGGTTATGGGTGGTGTGTGCTCTTTTTTTGGCGCGTTGATTTGATATGTGGCTGGCCTATAAAGGCTTGCTATCAGAGGTGAACTGGGAACGGTGGAAATAGCGTTGATTTTGGCGTTCATATCGCGTTGAATTTGATATTGTGGAGTTCTTTTGGCATGTTGTTGAGCGTGAGCCCTCCTCCATGTGGGTGAGCCTCCCCTGTGTGGGTGTGCCTTGCCCCGTGTGCGTGCCTCCTCCATGTGCGTGTGGCCCCTCCAGTTATATCAACCCCCCATGTGTGTATGCTGCCTTTATGTTTGCGCCCATGCTTTCTTCATGTATGGGCCTTCTCCACGTGTGTATGCCGTCCCCATGTGTGTGCCCATGCCCTCTCCATGTGCGTGTCCGTGCCTTCTTTATGTGTGTGCCATGTCCTCTTCATGTGTGTGAGGCCATGCCCTGTCCATGTGTGTGGCCATGCCGTCTCCATGTGTGCATGCCCTCTCCGTGAGCATATGCCGCCTCCAGTGTTCACGCCTTCTCCACGTGTATTCCCACGCCTTGCGAACGTGTGCGTGCCGCCTCCATATTGGTGCCCATGCCTTATCCATGTGTATGTGCCTTCGCGTGGGTTCCATGTGTCACAATCGATAAGATCACAATCGATAAGATCACAATCACAACTGATAAGGACTAATCGATAAACTCATAATTGATAGTGCCAACTCTAGTAGTAGCATATAGGGATGCATATTGAGCAAAGGGATAGAGTCCATATATATGCACATAAAGCAAATATAAGGTATGTTCATCAAGTGAAACAAGCTGAATTCAACAGTCATCCAACCCGCTATCTTGTCTTGTGCTATGCTAAAACCCGGGAGGCAGGTTTATTCCATGCCCAATCTCTCAAAGAGAGAGAGATATCTGAAACTGCCCTAAGAATACACAATGAAGGTCTCAAACATTGAGTTGTTAATAGCCCGCTCCAGGACAGCACATCCCAGAATGCCATTACATTGCCAATTGCTTCACATCCATCCCCTGATGAAGCAAGAAAATAATCCTTCCCCACAAGCTATGCTTGCTATTATTGTGCCAGAGCTAGACCAAAACCTACTCTCACTCCCACCAGGAGAGAGGAGCAGAAACTGGTGCTCCGACGGTTGACAGAAGCGGTAAGGAACGCAAGAGATATTATATCTCGAGGGGGTGGCAGCATCACACAATGAAGTGGTGCTTGGCCTGCCCTCCTCCCAGATCGACACACAGAATCTCGAACCAGTCGCGACCCCGGGTCTGGGAGGGAAGGGCATCAGGTTGTGTGAGAGCTTGAGTGTGTATTTCAACAAACAGCATCAAACAAAGTGAGCGTACAGCTTTTCATTAGTCATTAATCATCATGTCCTCAAAAGTGAGGGACGCGAATGTTAACGATAGCGAATAAAGCCTCGTGTTTGTGGTGTGTGGAGGGATCCTGGCTAGGTGTGCCGACCTCATAGCGGATAGAAATCAACGCCAAGGTCTTATTAAGGCAACATCCAACAAGCAAGTCCTTTGTCTTCCATCAAAGAGGTAAAAAAAAAAGGCAGCAAGTCTACCCCTAGACATTGGGCGCGGGCATTTATCGGCGGACGACGATGCCGTTGCGGCGGGAGCTGCGCTCAACGTACTCTTGCTCGTCCTCGGAAGAGGAGCACGAGTCCTCGTAGCCGCAGCGAGAACCGCCGCAGTCGAGACGGACGCGCTCACCCTTGCGGGTGATGCCGTAGCGCTCGCAGGTGCACGAGGAGCAGTCTGAGGATGGGGTGCTGTAGCCGGACGACGACGAGGAGTTGTCGGAGCGGTACGAGAGCGAGGAGCCGACAGAGGAGACGGGAGAGACGGAAGCGCCAAAGTCGGTGATGATGTCCTCGGCGTCGTAGTCGTAGATGCCGGTGGCAGCAAAGTGGCTGGAGAGCTCATCCTCGTCAAAGTCGCCGTCCAAGATGTGGCGGGTAGCGTGGGGAGCTACGGGCTTGGGGGCCTTGATCTGGGACATGGAGAGAGGGCGACCCTTGGGGATGTCGGAGCTGACGGAGTGGCGCGAGGAAGACTTGCGGGAAGAGGACTTGCTGGAAGAGGAAGACTTGGAGGAAGACTTGGGGACGTCAAGGATGTTGAGGGCACGGCCGGTGGTGGGCTCAACGGTGGACTCCTCGGAGGGGTTGTGCGAGACGTGGTACCCATCGATCATGTAGTAGTACCAGTATCTTTGGCCGACTTGAAGTGTGGTGGGCTGGAAGCGGAAGGTACCCTTCCATGTGCCGGACTTGGAGGAAGTCTTGTCCTTGGAGAGCGGGAGTTGGCCGGAGTAGTTGTCCCAGGAGCCGAGGAGATGGACGGTCTTGACACCGGAGGAAACACGGAGGTTGAATGAAAGCTGAATGGCGGACATTTTGAATGTGAGGCTGAAATAAACACGAGATGCTGATAATTAAACCGTCCCGAGAGAAAATAGCTTCGCGCTGTAGGGCGAGGCGAGCAAGTAAACCAGTAGTTGTTTTTGAGGGTATTCGGAGGTGGCGATTAGGAAGTAGCTAGGACCAGCAAAGCTACAATATTTTGATTTTTTTGTGTATTAGTTGAATTAACAGAGCACAGCTCCGTGTAGAGGGGGAGGGTAAAGAAAGGGGGAGGAGGGGAAAAAACAAAAACCGGTTTATTGTTTTTGAGGGCTTGCTGAAGAAGAGAAGAAGGACAGGAAAAGAGGGTGAGGCCAGAGCCTTATATCATCTGGCGCCGAGTTGGACGAGAGAGGCACAACCAAGGGAGGATGGGCGGGACAAGAAGCCATCGGCCCAGTTTGAGAGACCACAGCATGGGGCGCATGGCCCTCAGCGAGCACTACAGATTGCCGGCCGAGGTGGTGATGGAGGGCCGAAGCCAATGAGAGAGAGGATTGGCGGATAGAGGCAGGGCCATGCCTGCTGCTGTGTTCACAGTCGATATCACCCAGCTCGCAGAGTGCTACTGCACTGTGGGCGGCTAACACCAGCGGGACGTTGTCGGTGGTGATGGGAATCTTTTTTGGGAAACTCACAAGAGAGACAGAGAACATGAGAGACAGGAAATGCCCCGCACTTGTCAATCACCCACGCTAGACAGCTTTAGGAATAGTCCGGCGTCTAAATCCTGGTCGTCATTGACCAATCAGGTGTTACATTTCCAGATCACACACAGCTCATGCGGACGACGGCAGAGTCAGCCAATAATCGACACTGTCGCTACCCGCAAACCTGCGCGGTGCATGATGCGGGCGAGCATCTCATCATCAACTCTCAGGACATTTTGTGAGTGGCTGCCCCTTTCGAGAACCAACCGTTGGAGCGAGAGGCTGGCCTTCCATCGCAGGATTTACCTCCGAGTCCTACCCCACGAAGCATTGGCGCTGATGTCAAGGCAAATCACCATCTTGATATTCCCTCTGTATGCATCTCGCTGCAGCCTGCAAGCACGGGGACAATCTTTGCAGTAGGTGGCTGTCATCTTGTGGAGAGAGGCGGCCGCGGATTGGGCCGATAATCTGGCTTCTCACAGTTCACATGCCGGGTAAAGTGCTGAGCTGAAGGTGCAGTTCAAGATCGGGCTGGACCATCAAGAAGCATGCTGGAAGCCGTTGATTCTATGGCTCTGGGTTCTCTCGGACAATTCCACCATCGACAACGCCGCCACAACGGCGCATCGCTTCTTGGGGAAGGCCATGGAAGCCGACTGCCGACTTCTTGGACACCTCTATCCGATGTCTGGCTTGGTGGATCTGCTCGCTTGCGCTTGTCGAGCTGGTCGTCCGGTAAAAGCGCTCATCCTCGCGTGTATTGCGTATAGTATTCAGACGAGGAGAGCTAATGCATGCAAGCAATCAGCTTGCCTTCTAGCTCAGCAGTAGCAGCCTAGCATTGGCGGGTATGAGGCATCATGATCACATCTCCACAGGAAGGACGGTGGATTCCTGGACGTAAGAATGTGATATCGAGCTGCAAGAGACGATGTGCCAATGGCTTGCCGTGCACATAATAGCCGCCTCAGCTCTGCATGGGTTGGTCCGTACACCCATCCCGGTTCACTCATTACTTCACCTACCTTTAACTTATTTAGAAATGGGGTTATAGACACCAGAAGCTCGGAAAAGGCTAGGATTACAAACACGGAAAGCTCAGACTGTGTCTATAATCCTAGCCTTTTCTGTGTATAGTCTGAGCTATGATATTTTATTCCTGGCTTTGTCTGCGTATGATCTGAGCATTCTAAAGACAAGTTTGGGTCATAGCAAGCTCAGGTTGAAAGAAGAAAGCTTGGAATACTTTTAGAATAAAAGGCTTATTTACCTTGGATAAAAAAGAGCTGTAAATTCGGGCTGCAGGTAGTTTTATTCTCATTATTGAAAGGCCATCAACATTTGCTGAAGTATCGTCAAGGTAAATCTCTTGAGCCGAGGGCCTTACCTAGATTACTGAGAGTGAAGCTATCGCCATGAGTTTATAATATGAGCTGTATGAGGCTATAATCTGAGCTGTATGAGGCTACAAACTGAGCAATATAGTTTAAACAATAGGATAGAGTCCAAGCTACCTCTATCGACATCTGGTAATTGATATCTACAGTCAAAGCTACATGCCTTATGTCAACATTGTAGTAGAGGAATTCCCATCCACCTTGCCTACCTGCTTACCCAGGTATATCAACACACACTAAACAGATCCCAGCTATAAACGGCAACTTCACTATACACACTCTTCAACGTTTAGTCACCCATGCTTGTTGCGCGTCTTGTTCCAAGATATATAGTCATCCCCAGGCTTCCTAAAATGTATTACTTAACAGAAGATTTTGCTGGCTACCTTCGAAGAAGCAAGCTATGTGTGGTGATGGGTCATGCGGTTGAACCATGACGGCTCGCAACACTGCTCACCACTACATGATTTTTCTACATAATGACCCACCGCATCTCCCTCTACCACAATAGTCTCACTCCCCACATAACTCCCCACCCACATAGCTACTCCCCCATGTCTCACCACACCCACCCGCATATCTCCTAGCTCTGACATCCACCACGTGTGGCAGCATCATATCTACAATAATACCCGGTAAAAATGTATAAGAGCTACAGCTATCATGTCTAAAAACAACATTTACAGTCCTAGATTAACTTCAAAATGAAAATGCAAGGCTCAGATCAAGTCTAGATATATGACACACAAAGTTTGGATCAAGTTCAAAGTAACATGCTAAAACTTAGGCAAGTCTAGAAATAAAATATACCAAATCTACCTAGATAAACTCCAACATATGATACGAGGCTCAGGTTAAGTCAAAAGGAAGATATATAAAGCTTGGATTAAGCGGGAAAACAAGAGATTTGAAACTTGGAACCAGTCTAGTAATAAGACATACACAGCTTAGATAAGGCTTCGATCAAGTCCAGAGATAAGACGTACCAAGCTTAGATTAAGTCCATAAATCAGACACCCAACGCTCAGATTTAGCTCATATTAAGTCCACTATAAGCTTGGATCAAATGGTCGAGCAAAAAACGCCTGAGGATGACTAGATATTCTTAAGTGCAGGTTGCATTTGTCTCCGCTTTGGGTCTTCTCTCTTCACTGCCTCTGCTTCCTATCTTCCCTACTTCAACATCTCTCTCTTTGAGACCTCTGGGTATCTTTTCAACGCTTCTCTCCATCTCTCCAAACCTCTCTGCTTTAGCATCCCTTTACTGATCTTCTCAGGTCACTACTCTGCGGTCCATTGTAGCCTTCGTTATCCACAGCAATGCCTTCTTTTAATGCCGTTGCCTGGATGCTTAAACGCATAAACTCGATATCTTGACGGTGTAATCCATTGATATTCATATCGTGCGCTTCCTTGGTATCTTCTCTTCAAGCCACTTGCTTATAACTGATCGTTTCCGCTGATGTTACACGCATGCTCGCAAGTTAGGGAGACTTATGAGTGCCTTTCGCTGATCCATATCTCATTTTACCGCTCTGTGACACTACCTACATTTCATTTCCACACTCTACTGTCTACCACCACCCGGGAACCCACCCGCTCCTGGAGGAGGGAAAGGCGGGAACTGCCCTCCCGGCGGTGGGAATGGCATACCACCCGGTGGAGGGAAAGCCCCTGGAGGGGGCACCGCTCCGTTTGGTGGTGGGAAAGGTGGCATGCCGCCACCAGGAGGAGGCGGGAAAGCAGCACCAGCTCCTCCAGGTGGGAAAGGTGGAAGCGGGAAAGGAGGTGCCCCGCCGGCAGGGGAAGCTGAATTTGGCGCACCTGGGAAGGGGAATGGCGGCGGAAATGGAGGGGCGTTGGCACCACCTGGGGCGCCAGGGAACGGAGGTGGGAACGGAGGAGCGCCTGGTGCACCGGGGAAGGCACCGGGGAAGCCTGGGGGTGGCATGCCTGGGAAGCCTGCGCCGGGAGGAGGGAAGGGGTTGGAGCCGAATCCGCCGGGTTGATTTTGTGGCAGCATGGGGTTGGCGTGGGCTTGGCCTTCGGCGGCGTAGGAGTTGGTGATGGAGTCGATGACGGACTGGGCCTTTTCGTGACCGATTTCTGTGAGGAGCGGTTAGCCAAGAACGGCGGCAGAGCAGGCAACAGAGAGACTTACGTTGGTAGTAATCGACAACGTTGCGGAGATGGTTGCGACCGCTGTTGTGGGCCTTGCGCACGCTCATGGAGTCGTGCGTGAGGTAGACATCGCAATAATCGCAAAAGACTGGAGAGTGTGTTAGCAGCGTCTCGATGTTTGCCCACGGTAAACGTACATTTTGGCATTTTGCCGGTGTTGTGGCTATGCGCCGATGATTTCGGATGTAGTTTTGATCAAAAAAGGAGAGGTTGATCGGAAAGCTGCTTTGCGCTCGTGGTTGTGGGTGGAAATCGATGGTGGTGTAGTGGTTGATGGTCGCGGTGCAGTGGATGTTCAAGGAAACAGTTCCAGTTTCGCGAGGCTGAGAAATCTGGACGCGGACTGTGAGCAGGGGTTGGGCGCAAGCCCGAGTGGAGGCCAAGCAAGGCTGATCCACAAAAGCTTTTTCTCTGGAGACTGGGCTTCTGATTGGCTGCATGGCCACGGTACCCTTGCTCTGGGCTCCAAGGGGGAAGGCGACAGATTGCCATTTTATCGAAGCTCCGGTGGAACGTGCAGCGCCCCCCCGTTGTGCCAGCTGTATTGACTTGAACTCACCACCGACGACGCCAACATCTTCATCTCCCTCCTTGCCGACAACAGCTCACTCGATATACTCAGACACACAGACAATGGTTCACGCACGGTCGGTGCTGCAGAATGTCTGCAGCGCGCTGCTCCTGCTGGCAGTGGGCACCGAGGCCCTGAAGTTCGACATCCAGGCGGGCAGCGGACACGACAGTCTTTCGAGGAGATGCATTCGGAACTTTGTCGCCAAGGACATGTTGGTGGTGGTTACGGCTATTGTGGATGGATACAAGGGCGATGGCATGCAACTGAACATGCACATTATGGACGCGGCAGGGAACGAGTACGGCAAGCCCAAGGACATTGCTGGCGAGCAACGCACCGTTTTCACCTCCCACGCCGACGCTGCTTTCGACGTGTGCTTTGAGAACATCCTCACAGGGAGTGCGTCAACCAACCTCTGGTCCTCAGGGACCCCGCTAACTCTTGACCAACAGACAAATACGTCCAGAACCCCAACCGTCACGTCGAGCTCGACATTGACATTGGTGCCGACGCCAAGGACTGGGCTGCCGTCCAGGCCAGCGAGAAGCTGAAGCCCGTAGAAACCGAGCTGCGCAGAATCGAGGAGATGGTGGGCGAGATTGTCAGCGAGATGGACTACCTCCGCCACCGCGAGCAGAAGCTCAGAGACACCAACGAGAGCACCAACAACCGTGTGAAGTGGTTTGGTTTCCTCACAACATTCTTGCTGGTTGGGTTGTGGGCCTGGCAAATCATGTACCTGCGGGCGTACTTCAGGTGTGTCTCCCCTGAATTTTGCTTAATTTGGAAGCAATCGCTAACACTATGGTGTGCAGGTCGAAGCATCTTATTTAATGAACTACCGGGGATTGGGGCCGGGCTGCTGGACTCGTTGGCTTTTTACATGGAGAAACTAAGGAGTTTAAACTACTACTACTTATTATTGAACAAGGCGGCGCGGGCGAGCACGGAATTATGACATATCGTACCTAGTGTATATGGATCTCAAGGCGGGATATTTTTTTTGGGGGGGGAAGAGGGGGGGGGCAGGGAAAATTGATGCATTGAATGTACAGTATCAATGTGTGTGTATGATTGATGTCTTTTCTGATCCCAAACAAAAGTGTTGTAAAAAGAATAAAATAATACAAACAAGGTAAACATAGACCGGCAAGACCCGGCAGACGGGACGGAGCTTGATGACACAGCAGCTTTCGGCCTCGGCAGTCGATCACCCGCCAAGCTAACTTTTGGTCGGTCCGGGTCCGGTCTACAACGGTCTTTTTTGCCGTCGTCATTGTTGCCTCTTTGACTTTTGATATTTCAGCAAAAATCACCCTCTCGTCGACATTCAATTGTTAACAGCAACCCCCCACATCACGATGGCCTCCCTCCGTCCAGCAACCCGCGCCCTCCGCGCCGCCATCCGTCCCACCACTTCAGTCCTCAGAACCGCCCGCCCCTTCAGCTCGTCCAAGTCCTCCCCCGACCCGGGCTCCCTCCCAAACCACGAACTCGATGTCGGCGAGCTCCAGGGCGCAAAGTTCAAGATTGAGCCTTTGCGTAGAGTAGGCGAAGAGCCAGACGTCATGCGCGCCCGTCTTCTCTGTTCGTCATCCCCCCATCCCCCCCATCCCCCCATCCCCTCCTCCCCCTTCACCTTTCTCTAACAATCACCAGACCAATCCCGCAAACGCGGCACCCTCGAATCCGACCTCCTCCTCTCCACCTTCGCCGCCTCCCACCTCCCCAAGATGACCCCCGCCCAACTCTCCGAATACGACCGCTTCCTCGACGAAAACGACTGGGACATTTACTACTGGGCCACCCAGCCCAACGTCTCCCTTCCCTCCGGCCAAACCCCCCCCTTGGAGGACAGAGCAGTGCACGAGTCCCCCCGACCCGGGGAGTGGGCGCAGACGGTGGGGACGTTCAAGCCCGCGTACCGGCCTGTGCCCAAGAGGTGGGAGGGGAGTGAGATTCTGGCTTTGTTGAGGGAGCATGTCCGGGTTAGGAGGGGTGATCAATCGGAGCAGGTGAAGGAGGAGCTGGGGCATCATGGGGAGGAGGGGCACAGGCATAACGAGGTGGAGACGAAGGGGATGCCGTTTATCCCTCCCCTCGATCAGTCCAGCTCAAAGGCGTACGTCCAATCTTGGGGAGACGGGGGGGGGTGGGGGGTGAGGGGCCCCCTGTTTGGGTGTAAAACAAACCGAAATAAAGAAGGAGGATAAAATGTAACAGTATGGGTTGTAAGATCACGTCTGGATATGCAGGAATGGGTACCACTCCCGAAAACGGCAGTGGTATAATCGGTTGGTTGCGTTTGAGCTCTAAGATATGGTCTACACATACCCCCAACCTTCTCTACGAAAAAGAACGTGCATTTAAAAATGGAGGACATGGTATACCATCAAGGTGGGAAGACGTCAGTCAGTCAGCTAGCAGCGCAAAAGGGGCATCAAGAACTGCAGCAGGCTCCAAAGAGAACCAACCCTGACCCGACAGTTCATCCCAATTGACTGACGTTGCCATGGATAATTTCAGGGGCATTTGACATATCCAGCTCAGTTTTATCGACATATCCAGACGGTAGATAGGCTGGCTGGGTTCACCAAACAGTATATATACCTCACATAACGCAGACACGTCCAAAACCAGCTCAACTCTTTCCTCTCTCTCTCTCTTCTTAAATTTAAACATCACCCCACAAAACACCACAACCACTTTCCCCCCCATATGCAAAGGTAAATTGACATGCTTATTTCCCTTCCCCCCCACCCCTTTCCCCGAAACACGCAATGCGAAAAAGGGTCAAGTAACACCAACCAACACCACCTAGCTTAAAAAACAACAAAAAAGCAGCGGGATATCTCTCAGAGAACAATAAAACAGACCCCCCCTTAGTTTGGCCCCCCCACCAGAAACGCCCAAGTAACCCCCTTCCTTCTCCCCTCAAAAAAAAAACCCAGTTTTAAATAAAAGAACAAGTCATTATCGTTCTTCCCCCTCCTCCTCCTCCTCCTCCTCCTCCCGTTTGACTCGGACATCCTCAAAAGGAACCTACCCCCCCTCAGGCAATATCCTCCCCAAACTCCTCAGCACCTCCCAAACCCCCACCCCCCGTGTCCCCACCCTTTCCTTCTCCCTCTCCTCCCGTTCCCTCAACCTCTCCGCCCCCAACCTCAAAACCTGATCCGCCTCCCGCCCCGCAGTCTCAACTCTCATGTCAAACTTGTGAACCCTGTCCGCCAGCACATCAACCTCAAACTCGAGCTCCTGATGCACATTCTGCAGCCTTGACCTGACCTGCCTCTTCCAGCTGCCAAAACTCGTCTCCGGACTAGTCAGGAAAGCCAACATTTTCGTTTCTTCCTCCGACAACAAACTGGGGTCTGGCAACGGGGCTTTTCTCGGGTCGGGTTGCGGGGGAGCGTCAGGGTTGTCTGGTGGGGGGGCTGAGAGGGGGTATATCGGGTCGAGTGTGGGTAATGGTTTCGCGATGGCCTGCCAGGCTTTTTTGACTTCTTTTAATCTACATCACCACAGTTAGTCTTCTCTTGGGGATAACGGAAATGAGGGGGTGGGGGGGAAACAAACCTTTTTATCCTCTCCTCCATCTCCTCAATCTTCCTGTCATAATCCTCATTCCTCGGGTTCGGCTTCAACACCACCGGCTGCTTCGGCGCTTCTTCCCGTGAGAACCAATCTGAAAACTCCGACACTGAGGAAAAGTCCTTCAAGATCTGGTCTTGTATCGCTCTCGCTATAATTCCACATTAGCATCCCCAATTCCATACATATTTCCAAAGAAAGAAAACTCACCTCCCAAAACAGCACTATTCCCCTTCCCCCCCCTAGGCTTCTCACTAAGCGCCCTCTCCCCGCACCAAATCAACAACTGCTTCATCCTCCTCGGCTCGCTCAACCCCTCGGCCGAAATATACTTGTAGAAATCCTTCGGATCAACCTCCCGATGTGGTAACGCGCTCTGCCCATTATCAATCAACGAGCTCGCCCTCCTCCCTCTCATGCCCAGTGAACTCCTCCTCCCTCCAGACGCTCCCCCCTTTTTTCGAAACTCTTTATTCCTGTTTTGAATAGGCGTGTCGCTGAAAGGTAGGGAGATCATCTGTGAAGCGGCGCCAGAGGGGTGTTCTGCTTGGGGTGTGCCGTTGGTCATAGGGTGGTCATGATCACGGTGGTGGTTGTGTCGCTGGTCCTGTGCTTTATCCTCTTCCTCCTCCTCCGGAATCCCCTCTATTAACTGCCTCCGCTGCGCTTCCTCTCTTGCTTTCTTGTCGGCATTCGACTCCCTCCCTTTCCTCCTCGTCTTCGCCTTGGGCATAACCGGCTCCTCATCTTGTACCGGTTGAGGCGCCGCCTGAGCAGCTGCACTAGACCTCCTTTTCGACGTCCTCCTCGGTAAAACCTGCTGCTGCGGCTGTACTGGTAACGGCGGTGGAGGCGCAGACTGTTGCGCCGGAGAGGAAGCGCGCTTTTTCGAACTATTCTTTGGTGGTCTTCCAACCTTCTTCGCGGTAGACATTTTCGGCAATGGCAATTCCGGCTCCGGCTCTGGCTCCGGTTCTGGCTCAGGTGGTGGTGGTGGTGGTGGTGGTGGTGCTGGCGTAGTCTTCACCCTCTTGGACCCGCGCGTAAACAAAAAGTCGCCATCCTGCTCGTCGTACACTGCCGGGGCTCCTGCTGCGGAGGAACCCTTGGAGTCAGCGTCATTCTTTCTCTTTTTCCTCCCCGTCGCCGGCGCAGGCGCGTGTTGTTGTTGTTGTGAAAAGGCCGCCGACTCGTTGATAACCGCGGCAGCCGCAGCAGTCCTCTTCCTCCTCTTGAACTCCGGCTCTTCTGGTTCTGGCGACGACGTACCCGCGAGGCGTTTACTCTTCCGACGCTCAGGCTGGTGGTGGCTCATGCTCAAGACTTGTAGCGGCTGGCGGGTCCGTACGAGAGTAGTCATGGATGTCGATGATGGCGGGGCGGGCGGCGCATCAAGGGCGGCTTGCTTCTTGTTCTGAACGGAAGAGGAGGGGAACTTTGTGAAGTCGTCGATTTCTTTTTTCTTTCTCCTCCCCTTGCGGTTTCGGTCGGTTGGTGATGTTTTTGCGACGTGGGGCAAAATTAGAATCCCGACAAGGCAAAAAAGTGTCGGTTTGGGCGCGTCGTCGTCGTCGGCGGCAGGACCAATTCCACTCTTGTTCAATTGATAGTTTGCGAGATTTGGGGCGGGTGGGCAGAAAGCCAAGCGGGCGGTCAGACAAGAACGCGTCGAAGGTACGTCGCTGAGCGGGCGGCCGAACCCGATCACCCCCCAAGTTGTGTGTTTCGCGTTTTATCCACCAGGGGTGGCTCCAGCTTTCGAGCTCCGGTTGCCGTCTTCGTCGTCGTCGTCGTCGGGAGGAGGCGACGATATCGTGCAAATAGTACACTACAGAATAGTGATGCTGTATCGGGAGTCGCGTACCGGTCGTCAACGTCCCAAGTGGGTTGCTTTTGCTGTCAATCGCGACGGGAAGCTGCGCCCGCCGGTTTGTTTACCCGCAGTCCACACTCAGAATTGCGGCTGCCGGAGTGCACGGACCACCCCCTTTGCTACGACGTCAACTCCATGCCCCCACCGCCAGCGAGGCCACAATTTATTGCCGTCAAAACTGATCGTGTGAGCTACATCAGCGGCTGGTAAGTGATGGCATTGTCAAGAATTTACCTTTGGGGTACAATACGTGTTTTTGGTAGCCCTAAGTGTTTTTTCACCCGCTTCAAAACTTCCACCGGTTTTGTCAAACGCTCTTAGATGGACGATTCGAGTTACAAGATTATCACAATGCATACGGAGTAATCCAGAAACCACCTTGGACACACGAATGCCATCATCTTCGAACAGAGTAAGTATAATCTTGAAGGTTTATTGCTCCCTTGGCTATGCTAACCGATGTCCTCATTGCTATCGCATGGCTCATTTGACATCCGTCCCCTGGCATGAGCGATAACTAACTATCTTGATATAAGAAGCTAGATGCAACCAACCTGCCACTCCCCCTCTAAAGGACGGAGTGGGCAGCCAGCGAGAGAAAAGATGAACAAAAACAAATACCCCATACATACCAGTACACCCGTTCATCGTCAACCATCCGCCCATCTGCCCAGCTTTAGGCCGAGGCATCCAAAAATTTCCTTGTCCTTGTTCGCAAACTGGCAAAGACCACGAGAAAAGGACAACAGGCCACCGGCATGTCCGTGCCGTGGTGCCCATCGCCTTCAGCCCACGCCGCGCAGGCCTTTTATCCCGCCAACGCCCTCATAATCCCACCCACCAAGAAAGCGAAGAAACTAAAGTATCGATAAACAGCAAATGACCCCAAAGGAAAAACGCCAAAACGCCCTTTTGATGTATACCCATGTTGTTGCTGATTACATACAGGGCAAGGGACCGAGGTGCCTATCACCCGGTCCCTCACCATACCGGCCGTGCGTGCTGCCCCCATTTCAGGAGACAAGCCCCGCGGCCTATTCACTATACACCCACGTTTGCCTCCAAAATTGACAAGTCCTCGACAAAGTCATCACCGCCCGCCGGGGAAAGATATGCCGTATCAGGCGGGCCATGAGGAGGGGAAAATCCAAGACCATATGTTGCTGTGAACACTTGGACTGGTGACGATGCCGAAGCTGTCGCTATGCCCGGGGCTGGCAACAATGCCGCTTCCGGATTCGCAGCGTTTCGATCGTTCTATGAGAAACGGCGACCACCGGTGTGGGCAGCCATCACCGGTTGGCTGGGCGGCATCCCACCAGCCATTTGGTAAGCGGCCATCTGGGGATTGTATTCCAGTGGTGGTGGTGGGATGTAGCCTGCGTGGATGCCTTGTTGTTGCTGTTGTTGTTGATGTTGCGACTGTGTTACTGGGCAGTCTTTGTGCGCAAGCAACAACGTCTTCAGGTTAACAACTTCTTCGCGAAGGACGCTAATCTGGTGGGTGAGGTTCTCGTTTTCTTGACTGAACTCCTCAACCTTGCTTTGAAGATTAGCCAGCCACTGCTTCTTACGCTGACGACACTTGAGTGCAGCAACCCTGTGTTACACTGTTAATGTTACCGTAACAGACAAAACCAAGACAAAAGCCAAGCACATACCTGTTGCGCTCAAGGAAATTCTTCCTCTTCTCCTCGTCTGTCATCTTGGTCTTGGTGCCGTCTTTGTTGATATGATGATCCTCATCATCAGAGTGATCGTCATAGTCTGGCTGCTGCGAGGGTGGAGGACCACCGTTTGTCTTGGCTTTTTTATTGGCCGGTCCTTTGGCAGCAGGGCCATCATCGGCCTTTCTGCGAGTGCCAGCAGCACTGGTCGACCCTCTCTTCCCCTTGGCACGGGTCACGGGACGCGCCTGTTCGCTCTCATCAGACATGGCGCTGCCAGTCTCACTAACACCACGCGCTGAGCTTCCTCCAATCGACGAGTTGCCATTCATCTGGGGAGAAGTGTTGATGGGTTGGACAGCGGGAGCAGGTTGATGATTGGAATGCACATGAACCTGGGCAGGCGGAACTGCCGTGTACTGAGACGGGGGTGGAGGCTGTGTCCCGTTACGTGCCTGGGCCAACATGTACAACCCGTTCGCCGCGTCGTTGTCGTGTGTATCATAGGAATTTGTGGGAGGCTTCACTTCAGCCTTCAAGCTCGACCCATTGCTCATTTCTTGGGGCGCAGAGGTGACGGCAGGAGGAGGCGGTTGTTGGACCTGGATGGGCTCGCGCTTGGCCTGAACACTCAGAGCAGTGCGGTGGAAGTCAAGCGTACTAGGGGTTTGCACGCCGGCAGTAAGGCCAGCAAAGAGAGCCGTGTTGGGACTTGGGGCCGGGAACATAGACCCGCTGCCCCCGGGAGTGAGACCGGTCCTCAGAGAAGACTCGTTGGGGGTTGGGAAGCCGCCTCGGATGTGATGAGTATCACTGAAATAATCATTTGTCGGCCCCGACAACATGGCCGGACTGAGAGGGCCCGTCCTGAGGGAACCTGGCCAGCCGAAGGGAGTAGCACCCGTGCCGGGAAGGAGTGACGACGGCGAGGTGAGAGCCGCGACAGATGGAAGCTTAGTCCCCCCGGGGGTCTCGGGGGCGCCGCCGCCAAAGGACTGCTCAAAGGGGTTCGGCTCGAGGCTCAACAAAGCCGCGCCGACGCCGGGGGGGTTCGAAAAGTAGTCGGGCGAGTTGTTGCCGGCTTGCTGTTGATTGTTCTGCTGCTGATTGGGACGGGGCGGAGGCGCGAGCGGCTTGGTGGCTTCCGCATTGGATGATGACGATGGTTCGGTGGTGGTGGTGGCGGTGGCAGACTTCAAGGGGCCGTCATTTTTGGCGTCGGATTGCGTGTCTGTTTTTTTCAAAAAAAAAAAAGTGTCGGCAACGACATTCGTTCATCAAGACAACGCAGCAGAAAGATGCCACTTACCTTGTCGCGGTGGGGATGCTTTCTTGCTGGACTGTTTGGGCGACTTGGACTCACCTCGGCCAGCGGCTCCAGTGGACAACCCCATGATGTCAATCAAAATCTTGCGGCGCCTTGCTGCTGCAGCTGTGCTTGCCTTCGCGGAAAAAGACTGAGCAAAGGGGAAAAGCGACGACTATGAGGTCACTTGGTCTTTCAAACCCATAAAAAAGGGCTGCGACGCTACTCTGCAGCGCTCCAGGACGCTGTCGGCTTCGAGAATAGTTACGTAGTGTGTCGCGACGTGGTGCTTTGCGTGCGGGTGTGGGTGTGTATGCGGAAAGAGAAATGGGACAAGACCGGGAATGGGGAGCGACGTCAGGTATGACGTTGGGGGAGGAAGATGGCGCAAGGTGAA
The DNA here is from genome assembly GCF_000226545.1 of Podospora anserina S mat+. Classification (NCBI taxonomy): domain Eukaryota; kingdom Fungi; phylum Ascomycota; class Sordariomycetes; order Sordariales; family Podosporaceae; genus Podospora; species Podospora anserina. The sequence goes on from NW_001914858.1 coordinate 542,316, forward strand.
ATAAAAAATAATGGGGTCGCTAATGTGTGGTCCGGGGGCAGCACCCACTGGGTCCGTGTCCATGAAAGGAAGAAACTCTGTCCGGGCGGGACCGCTCTCTTGTCAGTTCAGCCACCAACTGCCTTCGACACTGCAACTGTCTTGCTTCTCCAGGTCAGATATCTTCGAGGTGACAGGTTGCTTCGCTTTCTTTTTGCTTTTGAAAATACCAAGGCAGTGAGATAATCGATAATAGAATAGCCTGACCAAAGAGACGAGACTGGGCAGTCCTCGGAATCCATTACAAAGCAGGTTCTCGCACGTCAACTTCCAGACTGCCCCCTTTTTCTGCCCCCCACACACACCTTGCGTGCTTTGCATGCCCTTCAAAAAATATACCGAACCGCACTTTAAGGGAAAGCTAGCTACCGTGCTACCTACTTTTGCCTCTCCCGGTCTTTGGAGCGACTCGCTGACCGTACCGAGGCGAGGAACATTAGCCATCATCCCCACGACCCGCATGTCTTGCAGTTATGATCCAGCCATGCGTGAATATCAGCGGTGAGGTGCCCGGTACCTTTTTGATTTTTTTTCTCATCACGAATTACTCTTGATACCACTAACACTCGATACCAGGTAACAAAAAACCGAGCAAACCTCGTGCTGATAACCATCATACGGCTTGGAGCTGGTCTTGCATAAGTCCTGGCCACAGAAAAGGACGTGGTGGAGCGGTGGGGCTTCTGCTTCACTGTGCTCGCACGGCTCGACCGTGTCTTTGACTTCGCGTGAGGATTCCACCCTTGGCACTGCACCTCCGGCAGAAGAGGAAAGGAAAGCACGCAACAGGTGCCCGTTCCAGCGAGCAGTCTTCAAATTGCCATTCTGCTCAGACCTTTGTTTTGACAATGTCCGTTTTTGCCATGTTTCCCATATCTCCGGGATGGATATATCTCTTTTCGATGATCTTGTCAAACCTCGGATTCTTTTACGCCTACTCATTCTTGTCAGTCGGTCTTGTCGTGTCAAACACAGCAGAACTCGACAGGCCCGAGATGCTGGTCCAATGAACTGGTCTCTTCGATCGATCCTTCTCCTTCAGGCCTTGCGGTGTCGATCAAAGGTCTAGATGCTTTGGCCGGCAGCCGGGGAAGATGCCCGGCACGACCAGTTTTCACCAGATATCCAAATATTCGGCCATGTCTGCCGAGCGCTTCCAGCGTTCGAGACCCGGCTGTGCGGGCATAACCATGTCATTTCTGACCGGAAAAGACGGCCGGAGATGGTGTGTGGTTAACAGAACGGAAGCAACAGCAACCAGCAACCAGCAAATCAATACAATCCTTCGCCAACGGTGAGGTGACAGAGAATCCAAAGAATGGCATGGATGGAACCATCTCAAAGGTCGGAACAAATTGAGGGAGGTGGGGCATTTGTGGCGAATTGGTTGTTTCTGTCGAATAACCTGCCAGCGTTTGCTTTCTCCCCTCATCAGGCAAGGTCCCCGCCCTTTGGTTTGGTGCCGGGCTGCAAATGGAGGAACATTGCGTCAGGCGCTATGGACCGGTGCAATCTGGCGGGATTGAAGATTCCCCCAGTGTTCTTTTTCCCCACTGCTCAACCAGCATGCTGCCAGCATTCCCTGGCCGCCGAGTTTTTGCATTTCTCTCTCGCTTTTCTGAATCTCTTCTTCCTCGAGAAGAAGCTGCAAGAGAGAGTTCATCGAGATCTCGGAAGACGATCGACATCCCCTCCAGGTGCCAGACGGGATCGGTTGGCTGACGCTCTTTTGCGTTGTCGGACCACAAAGGAAACGGACAGGGATGCCAGTGGGTGTCCGACCGTTTCTCCCAGCGATGACGTAACTTTGAGGTTGGAATGTTGTCTCAAGCCATGTTACTCGGCCATTGCCCGCACTGTGGGATCAAGTCTCTCCGTCTCCCACCATTTTGCCGTTTCCATCTGCTCTTTCGAGTCGTTGTGCTCACACTTGAATTCCTTCCGTCTCCCTCAGCGACTGCCCGCACCCGAACTCTTTCCATTGTTCTTCACCCAGTGATGACTTTTCTCGTGCTGGAATGTGTAGGGAAAGAGTCGCGTGCTGACATCACCATGCCACGGCAAAGCTGACCCCTATGACGCACTTGACAGCCGGCTGCACAATGGAAAACACAAGGCGCCACCTGGCTCGCGCAGTCAAGAGGCACGGGCGGGTTCCACTAGTCAACCACACAACCAGGTTTGCAGAAGACGCGCCCAATGGCTGAAGAGAACATTTCAGCGAAAATTCGAGAACGGGGCCTTGCACTTGCAGCCAGAAGCAAGCACCATTACACAGCAGGACCAAGCTCTGCAACCATCCTCTTTTCGCTTAACCACCTTCCGAACAACCTTTCCCACGCTCAACACGTTCCAGGAAGATTCCCACCAGAGAGGAGGGCCACAGGGCCCTGAAAAAAGCTGTGGACAGCCCTGGGATTCCCCGGACGGCTGATGATATCGCTAACCTTTTTCAGGCCATCACGGCAACAAACCATTGGCGGTTGACATAGCACCTGTGGGTGAAGGCAGCATTGGAGACAACGGCCGGCTCCCCGAGGTGCAGTAGCGCACTCACTGTGCGCGTCCCTTGGTCCTTATTTTCCGCTGCCAACGCATGACCTTTTTTGATATTGGCGTGGGGAGAGGACAGTGTGTTTTCACCTTCAATTGACCAGATCTTGAATTTGCTGGTGAGGCTGGCGGACTTGTGGCGGCGCCAACACTCGTCATACAAGAGCCTGATAAGGACTGGTAAGCGTATCTAGACGTTGTACAGTACTTCAGTAAACTTTATGGCGAGCCGATCACAGGTATATTCTCGGAATGGCGTTAAAAACTTCCGTCAGGTACCATCGATGGGCGTGGGGGACCGACAAAAGACAAGCTTGTTTGCTTGACATGATCGATCCATGTCACCCTGTCAAGATCCGGGGTACAGAGAGCCGCCTACGTAAGATCTGATATCTTTGAATATCAATATCAACTTCACTCCATGGTATTGTACATTACTCTTACATTTACAGGTTGTCGTCGTCGTCGTAGTAAGTACAACGCAGGCATAAGCAACGAGCGAGCTACTTCGTAGTAACTGCTAGCGCCGTCCACAAACTAGTGGAGGTGAGGCACTGTGGCTGCCCAATATTGCCAGCACATGCAAGAGATCACGAGATCTCGTCCATGAGACGCCCAACACGCTAGGTGGTCCTGAAGTCGAAGTCTATGGAGCCACGAGTATGTATTTGTCTAGTCCCAGCATTCTAATTTCACAACCTTAGCTTTCACTATTTAGAATCCCAGCTTTAATTGTCCAATATCCCAGCTCTTCACTGTCCAAAATCCCAGCTTTTTACTGTACAAAATCCCAGCTTCTTATGGGATATCCTCTATGGGCACCCTTATATATAGACACTTCCTCCATGTGCATTATTAACTTTCATTTATGCACCTCTCTCCCATTATCTCATGTGCACCCCCCATATTATAGCCCTGGCCCATAGAGAGGGTTATCCGTCCAAACTGTCCACCACGGTACTCTTGAAAGCTCTAGAAGCAACCTTTTGCAGTGATGCTTTGAGCGTGCCCGTGGAGCAAGTCCCTATGCTATATGTTGTGTGCCATGTGTGCCATGCTCTCCATGCTGGAAGTTTCTCGGTCCGGGCTCTTCCTACGCTACCACAACACCACTCACCATGGCAACAACGGCAACAACTGGATGACAGCTACCACAGCAACATTACTACTGATCCAAGCCTGCATGCTTGCTCTTCCTCTTCCCTCTGCAACTTACTTTTGCCTAGGCACACATCCTGCGTCGTAGATAGGATCATTACAACACGGCTTATTAGAATTAACACAATGACAATGACGAGATACCTAGGTATTATGACGGCATTGGTTATTTACTATTTTACATAAAACCACTCACAAAGCATGAAGATACTTAGTCCAAGCTTTATACAGATTTGATCTTAGCAACCGTTTCTTATGATCCTGGCTCTTACTGTCGAAGATCCCATCTTGCACAATCTAAAATCCCAGGTTTGACAATATGCGTTCTCAGCTTCTTGTTAAAACGAGGCTCTATAAAGTTATAGTGGATGAAAATGGATAGAGAATATATTGGAGGATATTCTATCTAAGCTTATATTTATCTCATCTCAGTATTTGTCTCTTACAGCCTTGGCTTTTACTATCTAAGTTGCTGGCTTTTGATGTCTAAACCCCAGCTTTTGTTATTCAAAATCCGAGGTTGCTCCAAACGTGGCATTCTCAACAACAGAACTGTACATCAAGCTCGCCCACTTTGATCGAAAGAAAGCCCATATCACAGATTCATCCTATCACAAAGCACCGACTTGAAACATCAAACACAACGCTCTAAAAAGCAGTCATCGCCCTTCTTTTCCCTCTACAAGCTCGGCCGTCCCTTCACCCCCAAAACCCTAAACCCCAACCTCGGCGCATGCACCCTAACCCCCTTCTCATTCTCCCACACCACCTCCCTCTCGTCCACCCCCACTAACCTCCCCCTATCCTTGAACGCGCTCCCCGTATCAGTAGGAAAAACCTCCACCACATCCCCCTTCTTCAGTCCCTGAACCTTGACCACCGGATCAGCCTCATCCACCCCGATATCCCCCCCTCTCTTCCCCTTCAAAATCAGCTCAGCCGCTTCCCCACCCTTGATGACCCTCCCTTCCTTCCCACTCAGCGCATTGATAAACTGGTCAAACCTATTCACCCACGCCATCGTCTTCGGGTAGCGCGTCTTGTTTATGACAGCAGGGTCAAGAGCATTGTCGTTGTGAGGAGGGGGAAGGGTCAAAAGCCAGTGGATGACCCACACCCCTTCCACATCTGCGCGTGTGGGCTCCTTCCCGCCGAGGACCCAGTTCCTGCCATCGCTGAGGATGGTCTCTTCTAGTAAACGGACTGAGGATTGGATTTCAAGGAGGGCTTCCGCCCGGGAAAGGGCGCGGTCTTCTTTCGTGCGGGGTGCGGCGAAGGCTGCGGGAGAGAAGGTGGCGCGGTCTCTCAGGAATTTGGGGTCTTTCATCACGGGGAGGGAGGAGGGGAGGAGCTCGGCGGCTTTGAAGAAGAGGGTTGTGGCGGTTGTGAGGGTGGAGAGGAGGTGGGTGATGGTTTTTTGGTCTGCTGTGAGGGGGGGAGGGGGGAAGAGGGTGTCGAGGAGGTTGAGGATGAGGCGGGTGTCGAGGTAGAGGTCGCCGCCGTGGGCGAGGAGGGGGATGCGGCGGTAGTTGAGGGAGAGGTGGGTTGATAGGTCGGGGCGGGGGAGGATGGGGGGTTGGAGCTTTTGCGAAAATGTTAGCGTTTGGATGGTGAGAATGTGATGGAATGAGGCCGACTCGACTCACGCATTGACAGTATGGAATTCCCCTGATCTTGAGATACCAAATCAGTCTTCTCGCATAAGGCGAGAAGGGGTAATGATACAGAATGAGAGGTTGGTCTGCCATTGTGAGAAAGTTATGAGAGCAACACTTGCACAAACAACAGGAAGGATGCAGAGAAGCAGACGCTGAACAGGTGAGTGAGGCTCAATTCATATATTCATACATTCCCTATATCGATTACAAACCTCGGTTCATCCGGATGTCGTTTGGTTCACGGAGCCCTGCGATGGTGGTTCGGCCTCGGCCCGGGGTAAGGTGCGCGTTGACATGCGGGGTTACGGGGTAGCTCCCGCCGTTGGGGCAAAAAGTCTAGGCCTACGGCACCAGAGGAGCACGGGCCTTGTCTTGCTCAGTTGGCTCCCTTGTGATTCTACCTCTTACATGGATAGTACACTTGATGGACAGTGCAAGCTGAACTAGATAGCATCTGCCGAAAGGCACGGATGCACAGTGACTCGTATCTGCACACGTAGACTAAACTCAAGGCAAATACAGATGAAAATAACGTGACAAGAGATAAAAACTATTATTCCCTCCATGCTGGCCGGCTATCCATCTAATAACGTATCCTAACAACACACTATAATAAAAATATCCTTTCCAGAAAATAGACTGGTATATCCCTCTCTTTTTGTTTTGATGACGATAATGACAATGACAAATCCCAGATGTAAATGCAAAACCCAAACCCCCAAAAGCCATTTTCCCTGTATCTCATACCCCCCCTATTCACCATCTTACACTTCACCCCCATCACTCACTCAAACCACACTCCCAACAGCAATACTCCTCTTCCCCCTCCACCCCCTAAACCGTCCCATCAACCCCCCCTTCCTCCTCCTGTTCCCCTTCTTTTTACTTCCCCTTTCCTTCTCCTGCTTATCATACCCCCCCTGCCCACCACCACCCTCCTGCCTGACCCTCTGCACCAACCAAACATTATAAACCCCAAACAACAACCCCCCAACCACCATCTCCACCGCCTCCAAAATCCCAGCAATGATCGCCTGCGTGGACCACTCCCCATTCTGCACAGCATAAACCCCCACCACCGTCCCAACCAGCCCAACCATGCTGTACATCACAAGCGGCAAGTACAACTTGTTCAGCAACCAGACATAATTCCTCCTCCACTTCAACCCCAGCCACGCCGTCCCAAAAGTTCCGATGATAATAAACACAAAGCCTACCACCATCGTTGCCGTGTTCGCCCTGGTGAGAAGAAGTTTCTTGTCCGGGGTGGTGTTTGCGCCTAGGTTGATGGGTATAGCGCTTTTAGGGTCCAACGGGGGGCGGGAGAGGGCCGTGAACGACCCCGGGATGATCACGTAGCCGGCTAGAAGAAGAAAAAGAAAAAGGGTGGAGAGGATGTTGTGCAGGCGGGGGATTTTGTCCAGAGACAGCAGGATGGACATGTAAGGTGTTTGTGGGGCCTGGGTGTTGTACAGTGGTTTGGAGTAGGACAGGTCCGTGTTTTTTCTTGTTGGCGGGGAGAAGGAAGAGGATGGTTGGACGGTTGGGTTTAACGGGCGGGTGGATGTTGCCGTTGCGGAGGAGGCGACTGAGTCGAGGGAGCTGGAGTGCGAGTGTTGGTTGTAGGCTGGCTTGGGGGGAGTGCCTCCGACGGCGCGGGGCTGATAGGGGGGGGAGACGACGGCCCGAGGCATGGTGGGATAGCGGCCGCCGTCTTGGTTTGACGAAGGGGAGGTGATGTTGCGGGAGAGGTAACCGCCCTGGGGCGGGGAGGTTACTCTTGGTGGGCTGACGATGCCGGACCGGGAGGGGCCAGCAGGATAGGTGTTGTTGATGTTTCGGGAAGAGCTGGTGATGTTGAGAGGGGCGATTTCTTTTCGTTGAGGAGGAGCGGCGAGGGCTGGTCTTTGGGGAGGGGCTGATGGGTTTTGAGAGAAAAGACCAACAGGTATGCCGCCTTCTGCTACTTGAGGGTTGGGTGGCGATTGCCTCAAGGGGTTAATGGTTTGTTGAGAAAGGTTGGAAGACATGACTGGCTTCTGGGGTGGGTTAGGAGGCGATTGCCTCAAGGGGTTCATGTCAATGTTGTTGCGAGAGAAGCCGGCCGGCAAGCTTGAGTCGGCAGGAGGGGGCGGGGGGTTTGGTGGTGATGACCGAAGAGGGTTCATCAACATTTGGTGTGGCGGTGAATTGACCGGCTTTCGAGAGAACGAGCCAGTGGAAGGGGGTAGAGGTTTTGAGGGAGAAACAACATTGCGGGAGCGACTAGTCTCTGCCGAGACGTGGGGATTGTACGTGGCCTGAGGTAAGGCGCTCTGCGGTGAAACCAAACGGTCAGAGGTTTGCGAAAATCCCCCGGCGGACACGGAGGTTTGCCGTGGAGGAGGATTGGGCGTGAGGTTTGCGGTGCGGAGCGGCGGGGGATAGGCTGGGTTTCTTTCCTGTGGCATATTGCGCCTTGCCTGTGCCTGCTCAAACGATTGCACCGGGGCCATTGCTTGTTGACGAGTCGGTCGTAGAACCACCGGCACAGCTTGCTCAACTCGAGAAGATTGAACTTGTCCGGACCGCGATGAAGTTGGGACCGGGGGCACCGGTCCTCGCGGGACAGGAAGGGCTTCTGCCGGGATCGGCGGCCCCTGACGAGACGGGCCTTGCACCGCGGCCACGGGGGCAGACGGTAATGGGCCTCGAGGCGGTCCTCGACGACTAGCTGTTTGATTTGCTTGGATCTCTGCTTGAGGAGGTTCTTCTTTCACCGCTGGTTTCGGGAAAGAGAAGTTGGGTGCACCTTGATCTGGACTGACTTGGTTTCTGGCGGAAGCTGGAGGCCCTTGATTGAGTTTGCGTTGTTGGGTACTTAAAGCTGCTGGACGTTCTGGTGCACTTTCGGTAGGCTCTCTGCGTGAAGAAAAGCTTGCCTCTGTCACACTCTCAGCAGTACGCCCTGGAGCTGGTTGACGACTGCTCCCCTGCGTCGAAGGTTGGCGAGGCATCCCTCTCTTGGGACCGGCCGACCGCTTTCTTCCTCTGACAGCCGTACTTTCTTGCCCCCTCGCCGTCCTGGGAAGCCGGCCATCTTCTTCGGTGGATGCTGGCACCATAGATTGCTGTTGCTGTTGTTGAGGTCTCTGTTGCCGTGAAGGTGCTCTCCGTGGGCCTCCTTGAGCTGTTGATGATTCTCCTGCTTCGTCACCCCCAGGAACTGGTTTTCGAGATACGCTTCCCTTTGCGACCTGCTGTTGCCCTTGCTTTGGCACACGAGGGGCCCCTGCTGAAGACATGTTGAAGAATCGCAGTGAGTATATCTCTCAAGGGAGGCAGTCGTAATCACGGGCGAGCAAGCAAGATGAGGTGAGGTAAGTCTAGACCTTGATGAAGCAAGGGCGGCCAGGGAAGGGATATACGGCATTATATTGGAACTGGAAATACTACACACAAGTCGTCGAAACACATGATCGGCCTGTGATGACCCTCCTGAAAGACCGGGTCGGAAACATGTCGTTGGAAGTTGGGAGGCTCCCGGGAACACAGCAGCCAAATGAGATGAGCAAGCCACTGGGCTCTTCCCCCACGGTCCGGGTCAAGGCCGGTGAGCCCCCCATAAAGAAAATTCGAAGGAGCTTGGAATAGAAATCTGAAGTCTGCCGTGCGAGTCTGGTCATTATGGGTGCCGACCGACGGCCGGTGTCCAACCCGGTTGGCCGGGTCCGAAACAGAACAAAAAGAACGCTTGAAGGCGGCGCGGGAGAAGTGATCACTCTGTTTTTGGTGCTGGTCGAGCCGGTCCAGCCGACCACTGAAACTGAGAGGCACAGCTGGGCCAACTGCCGTTCATGCATTGCCAGAAAACATAAAGACGGCCAAGGCACTCTCTTCAATGTCGACTTCGACCTGGCCATCACTGGTCATGAATTCTGCTCAAATGTTATTAGTCGCTCCATAAAGAAAACTGGAACCAGGTTGCTTGGCTGCAACAATAACAACAGTCGAGTAGAGCAGGATGCCGAGATACGGATAGTCCAGGTTCATAGAAGATAACAACAATAAGAAGGTTTTATTCACTCCTATTTTTGAATCAATTGACGGCTCACAAGTGTAAAGAGCAACCTGCGACCTCGACTGCGACTTGCGATAAAAGTGACAAGACTGAGAAATAGATAATCTGATGTTCGCATCGCTCCTCCTCTGGCTCTGGTTGTCAGTTATCGGAGCATCGAGGCCTAAACCAATCAGAGAGCTGGAGACTTCAGGCAGGCAGCCCCACCATGGACACCCAGGATATGCTCCAGCCAATCAGACGGCGAGCGGCAGACGTCCGTCAAAATTTGGCTCCACGATAGCGGTGCCATCGAACTCGATAGGTAGGCGCATTCCTTGTGACCGCTGTGGTTCTCAACTCCTGTCAGGTCAACCCAAAAAAAAAGTCCCAGCTGTTGCCCGCTGCAGTGGCATCCCGACCACCCTCACTTTGCTCGTATGAAGCCGGCGAAGGAGCTTGTGTCCACAGCAAGCGATGAATTCGTCTGTGATGGACTCCAACCAGCCAGCTCAGCCAAAAGACGCTGCCATGTCGGCCAACGCCCCCCTCGACCTCGACGCGCAGAGCCCACCGCGCCCTCCTTTTTCTCCATTGACCGAAGCCGCAACGGACTCGGGCACCCGCGAACCTTCAGTTAACCCGGGCGCCACGCTCGACCAGGACGAGCAACAAGACAAAAATGCGTCCGCTTCAGCCACCGCCGACGCTAACCCGTCACTATCTTCCGCGCTCGTCAACTCTAACTCCAGCTCCAACTTCAACTCCAACTCTTCCAACTCCAACCTTTCCCATCTCAACGTCTCCCAGATCAACGGCGCTTCAGCAATGGACAATGTCACCATGGATATGGGCTTTGATGCCGGCATGGACATGTACGGGCAGGGCATCACGCCTGCTACCAACATCCTCATGGCCATCGCCCGCAGTTATACACAGACCCAACAGCAGCAGCAGCAGCACCAGCAACAGCACCAGCGGCGACAATCTCAACTGCCCTCTACCATTCACCCCGCCCAGGTCTCACGAACTCACAGTGCGCTTGATGTTCCCGATGCGTTGATGGCGATCCCCGAACCTTCTCGAGCCCCGCCGCCTGTCGAGCCCCGGCTGGAGTCGTTTGCCAGGATTGAGTTTGCCGACAGTGTGTTCCAGATGACCACCTATGCTGTCGTGATCGGCCGTGACGTACGGGCGCTGGAACTAGCAAGGAAGCAAGAAAAGGAGGATGAGGCCTGGAGGCAGATTGTCGATCAGTATGCGAGACAAGGTCTTCCGCCCCCCCCACGGCCAGAGCTCAATCGTCGAAAGTTTACGAGATCATATGTCAGCGAAGAAGGTGGCATGCTGGGGCCGGAATCCGAGGACGAGGAGTATGTCCGGCCCGCAAAGCGTAGGAGAGTTAGTGTTGCGAATTCGGCATCCGGCGACTCGTCCATGGCGCAACAGGAAGCTGCCATAGCCGCCGAGCAAGCCGCGCTGAACGACAAGAGCCTTGCTGCCAACCGCCAATACGTCTGGCACACCCCCGGTTCGGCATCTGTCAATCTCAATGCTCTAAGACCGTCCCCATATACCGTTCCCTTCATCGGCATTCACTCGCCCGGGCCAGACATCGCCAAGAAGACAAAGGGGATTTCAAGACAGCACTTGAGAATTGAGTACGATCAAAACGAAGGCGTCTTCAAAGCGTACCCATTACATAGAAATGGCATCTTTATTGATGATAAATTTCACAAAGACGAAGGCGTCACGCTGAGGAGCGGCAATCGTATCCAGATTAAAGAGGTCGAGTTTAAATTCATCATCAACGGCGTTGCCGAGGGCAAGACTGGTGCGGAGGAGGAGCCGCAGCAGGAGGCACCCGCAGCAGTCAATCGGCGCTACTCAGAGGGTGGCAAGGAGATGAGTTTTGATTTTGAGAGCTCCCACGACGCAGAAAAGGGGAGCACCAGCCCGGAGGAAGTGCCAGTGGAGGCAGCAAAGGAGAGTAGCGAAAGTGAGCTGTCGGATCTGGATGAAGAAATGCCCGATGCAGGGGAGCCGGAAGACGCCGAGGGCGAGGAGGACCAGGAAGTCATGGAGACCATTGAGCAGGATGCCGAAGAACAACTCAGCCACATCAAGCCTGAAGATATGACGCCCGAGATGCTTGCTGCTTTGCCATTGCTTCCACCCAAGAAGCGTGGACCTGGCAGGCCTCCCAAGAACGGCATTATGTCCAAGAGAGAGGAAAGATTGCGAAAGAAGGCGGCTATGGAGCTTGCAAAGAAAAACATGCCGCCACCAACACCCGGCGAACCACCAATAAAGCGCAAGGTTGGTCGGCCACGAAAACATCCTCTCCCGGAAAACACGCCAGACCGGCCAGAGAAGCGCAAATACAAGCCACGCAAATCAAAGAACGGCGAGGAAGGCGAGATGTCGGAGACGGAAAAGACGCTCGAGAAGCGAAGGCGCGAAAAGCCCAAGACGCCTCCTCTGGAGCTGAACAGGGCAGATTACACAGAGGAGCAGCTGCAAAAGCCCAACAAGAATTACGGCATTCTCATCGACGAGGTCTTGTCCGCAGCCCCACCCGATGGGCTGACTCTCAAGCAGATCTACAAGCGCATCCAGATGAAGTATCCCTTCTACTATTTCACAGTAGACACCAAGGGCTGGGAGAGCAGTGTTCGGCACAATCTTATTGGCAATGTTGCCTTCAAGAAGAACGAGGAAACCCACTTGTGGGCCCGGGTACCTGGGATTGACATCGATGCTGGCAAGAAGCGGAAAGCCGCGTCTCCGGATCATTCCACGTCGATTCATTCATTTGGCCAGCACTATCAACCAACCGCAGCTCCTCAGGTGCAGCTGTTTCACTCGGAGGCTGGTGCGCAGCAAGGGTACCGGCCTGGTGCTGGGCCTCCTCCACGTCCTGGGTATCCGGCTGCTCAAAGTCAGATGAATCTCGGCCAGCATCCTCATCAGCAGCTCTCGGCGCAGCCCGTCGGCGTTGGTGCTCAACAAGCCCTCCACCAGCCCTATCAGAGCACGGCTCAAGGGAACGGTATCCCCCAAATGGCCGATCAAGGGGCAGCCCAAGGTTCCCGTCCCATACCCGCCAACCCGCAAGCGACGGCCTATTCGTCACCGTACGCATCAAGGCCCCCTCCATCGGCTTCGCCTCAGGCTGGCAATGTGCCACAGAGTGCTCAAAGGCAACAGCTTCCGCATCAAAACGGAGCAGCTCCGCACAACGGTGTGCCTCAGCCCAACAATGCGTCTCCGCACCCTGCATCGGCGGCGGGAGTCAAGCCAGGCCAACCTATCAGTACCAGCGGAACCCCAGCCCCGATCAAGCCTTCTATCCACCCAAGGCTCGTCGAGATTATCCGAAACTTTAGGAAAACAGTCACTTCGATCGGTGCAATTCGTTCTAATGTGGGAGATGCAGGAGAAGCTATTGCCATGTCTGTGATCAACCGCGGTCTCGGGTTGGCCAACCAGTCTACTACGCCGACCTACGAGTCTATTGAGAAGATTGTTCTCAACGTGTTTGAATCCCAGACAGCCAAGCAGTTGGTCGGTTTTGAGATTGCGCCAAAGCTGATTGAGAGGCTAGTCTCCTTCAAGAGGCAGATGATCAACACTTTGAAGGATAAGATGAAGCCCCTGGAGGCGGAGCAGTTGGTGCTGTCAGCCATCGACCGCGTTCTCGGTTTTGCGGACAAGAGCATCATGCAGGGAACCGATGCACAGAAGACATCCTACGAGCTCGCAGAGGGTGTTTTGATGCCAGCGGTGCAACGCGAGATTGCTGCCCATGACAAGGAAGCAGCTGCTGCCTCCATGCCGCCTACCCCCACGCCAGCCCCTTCACAGGTGCGGACGCCTGCGCAAATGCCGGCGCCGGGTAAACATCCCTCGACTCCGCACTCGACTGCAGCACACCAGTCCGCCACTGCTGCGCGCCCCGGCTCCGTTCCGGCGGCCCAAACCCCTGTGCAGATGCAGATTCAACCCCCAAGGCCAGTCTACACTCCGGCACAGCAAGCCCACATGGCACAGCAGCAGCCCCGAGCAACTGTAGGGCAACCTGCGCCTGCTGGGACTTCGAATGGGAACCCGATCAATGCACAATATATGAATCAGAATGCGGTCTCTGGCTCTGGTGCTGGGCCCGCCGGCGCGCGGCCTGTTGATCAAGTTGCACCTGCACCTCAGTCCCAAGTTGCTCCGGCACCGGTCGCCCAGGGTGACACCCCGGCGAGATCTCAAGCTTCAGCGGGCTCTGCTACTAGCTCGAACCAGAACAGACCACAGTCACACGGGATGCCGGTTCAGGCGTATCCCCATCTCCAGGCAGCGCAGGCTCAATATCGGACACAGGCCTCAACACAATCTCAGCAGCAGAATCCCGCGGCGGCTCAGCAGCAGAACCAACAGCCACGGGTTCAGCCAGGACAGGCACAGCAAGCACCGAGCTACTCAGTACAGAACCAGCAGCCACAGCAACAGGCGCAGAATCAACAGGCAGCTCAACAGATTCAGAACCGTCCACCTCAGAGCCCGGCACCAACCCCAGCCCGGATCCAAGGGCAGAGTCACCCAGTTCACGCTCGGCCAGCGCAGGGCGGGCAATCTCCTCTTCAAGTTCAGAGTCAAATTCAGGGCCAAGTTCAAGGGCAAGTCCAGGGCCAGAGTCAGGGGCAAAAACCGGTTCCAGGACAGGGGCAGGCTCAGAGCCAGGCACCAAATCAGCAGACACCGGTTCAGCAGACCCAGGGACAGTACCAGCCTCGTCCACAGGTTGCGGTTTCAGCTCAGCAGGTTCAGCAACACGCGCAACAGCCCTCACCACAGCAGGCCCAGCAGCAGGCGCTACAGCAGACACAACAACATGCTCAACAGCAGCCTCGTACTCAGCCAACACAGGCCCAACCGGTTCAAGCTTACCAAACCCAGGCGCAGCAAGCCCGTGTTCAGCAACAGCCGACTCCCCAGCAGACAGCTCGACAACAACCAGTCCAGCAGCAGCCTATTCAGCAAGTTGCTCAACCGTCCGTCCAGCCGTCTCACATTCAGCAAGCCCATGTCCAACAGCCACAGGCTCAGCATGCCCAAGCTTCGCCGACACAAGCTCAACAGCCTCCGACGCAGCAGATCCAGGCTCAGCAACCGCTTGTGCAGCAAGCTTATGCTCAGAGCTCCTATGCCAGGCCCACTACTCCGGCTCAGGCTGCTCAAATGTCGCGGGCCCAAGCTCGCCCACAAGTGCAGCCCCAGGGTCCCGTCCAGGCTCCAAGTCAAGCTTCCGGTGCATCGCCGGCCCCTTCTCCAGCACAAAAGCCTGTGCCAGGCCCAGCTCAGGTGTCAGCCCCTCGAGTTCCTTCGCCCACCACCCAAGCTCACCCAAGTCAGGCTGCGGTCCCTTCCATCCAGAATGCTGCTCCGCTTCAGAACCAAATGCCTGCTCAGACCCAAGCATCTGCCCAGCAGCCTTTGTCTACCACTCAACCTCAACCTTCAAAACCTTGGGGTCCAGCGGTCCCTAGCCCACCCGCGGCCCAATCGAACAAGCCATCCCCTCAGCTCTCTTCGCAGGCGGCTCCTTCTGCTGCCTCCAAGGTCTCGATCCCGGCTCCGACAGTCACGGCGCCATCAGCATCACCAAGTCCAATCCAGCGTCTTGCTCCAACGCCCGGCATGATCCCTCTGCCGCCAAAGCCCCCGGCTCCGGTTGCTACACCGCCCCCTCAAGCATCTGCTGCTTCTGCGGATTCTATTTCTAGTGCTGCTCCAGCTTCCAGCTCGGCAACAGCATACATTCCTCCGCCACCGACACCAACACCGCCGGCGACGTGATTCTTCTTTCTAGTTTTTGTTTTTGGAGTTTAGGCGTCCAAAGGACGACTGGTTCAGCAAGCGTATGTCCAAACAGGTTTGCAAGGCTTACCTTTATGGGAGAACAGGGGGTATACCAAGGTTATGCATAGTTATGGGTGGGATAAAAGGAATGGTTATAATGGCAACTGGCTTTGAAATATCCGGGGGTGCGCAGGACGTGCAGGTTTTTTATTTTACGGTTTTGAAGTTGATATAGTGGTTTTTACGAGGTTGGAGGGGTTTGTAAAAGGAGAGGGCATGAATACAGCGAGGTGTATATGTGGTATCTACGAGTTGACAGAGAGGAGCGGGTGAAATTCACGTGATGGTTGTTGTATTCTGAGAATAAATGCTGAAAGAATTGCAAATGTGATAACGGATACTGCCCCTGTGAGATTAGTGTATGCCCATCTCCTTCAAGGGGGTTAGGGTTATATGCGGTCCAATTCTGCTGCCCCCACTCTTGATAGCAGCCTCAATTCATCCATCATTCAGACACCTTGATGGGCCCATCGACTGGCACTCATTCACTCACTTCACCTGCTCCTCACTTTCTCTCAACTCCTCCTCCTCTTATCTTTCTCACAACTTTAGCATAGCTCCCATTCCCACCATCATCAATGTCCCGCACAATCTAAGTCACTAGCCAATCTTTTTTTTTTTTATTCACAACAATGGCAGCGAAACCGGGGAATTCCCTCCCCAAAAACCTCCTCTCGTCTCCGTTCCTGGGAGAACTCCTCGCTAAAAGGTCGGTGTATGTCAAGGTCCGGCCTGCCCCGCAGAGTTTGACGCAGCGGAGGGCGATTTTGAGGGTGTTGAGGCAGCACGGGAGGATAGAGGTTTTTAAGAGCTTGGGTGTAAGATCCCCTTTGTCCTCCACTCTTTTCACGAACCATCTGTTTTTATATTTCATGCCTCAATGACTTTTTATGGGATCAGTTATTGTCTTCTTGGACAACCCTTTTTTTTTAATGGATTAATCTTTTGCATGAATTAGTTATTGTTTATGCATCAGTCCTTTTCCTTTTTTTTTTTTTTTTTGGGGGGG
>NW_001914858.1:558708-560072 GCF_000226545.1 Podospora anserina S mat+
GAGGGAGAGGAGGGGGGGAGGAAAGAGGAGGGGGAGGGGAAAGAAAAGGGGAAAGAGATGGAGAAAGTAAAAGTTAGGAGGATTGTTAGTGGTGGTGGTAGTGGTGGAGAGGTGTTGCCTCAAAAGGATGAGGTTGCGAGGCAGGAGAAGGTGGAGGAGGGGAGGAGGTGGACGGTGAAGGAGAGGAGTGGGCTTGTGGGAGATGTGAAGCGGTGGGTGTGATGTTTGGAGGTTGGATAGGGGCTGTGGGATATGTGTAATATCTGGGAGTTGGGTGTTTATTGTTTGTGGTAATGTTTGTATTCGGAAGAGCTGCATGTAGAAAGATGGCATTGGTGGTGATAAATGGTAATCAGCAGAAGGGTATCTGATTTCTGGACATCCCTCAGCAACTAGGTATTTGAGCTTGGATGATGTGGTGCGAATCTTGCCAACCGAAAATACTTTTACATCTGGTCCAAACTGTCTAGGTACATCACCCATCTAAAGCTTTCGGTATCTTTTGTCTGAACTTTGAGTACAAGCAAACCCCTGAGCTTCTGTTGTCTGTTCTCTAAGCATTTACTATCATCCATCGAAGCTCAGAGATGGCTGTCAAAATAACGCCCCCGGTGGACAACCGAGTTCTTTCCTTTTTTTTTTAAAAAAAAAATAATTTTTTTCTTTTTTTTTTTTTACCTGTCTCTTTTATGATGATCTCTTTCTCTTATGTATCATTGATGTCCCATGCTCAGAACCTCTGTTGTGTTGTGCACGGGGTGGTGGTCCTCTCTTATGCCCCATATTGGCGTGGTGGTATCACAGCACAGAAAAAGGGCCGCTGGTCTAGTGGTATGATTCTCGCTTAGGGTTCACCCTGATGTTTACAAAGTCAATCTTCCTTTCAGAGGAAAGCTTGCGAGAGGTCCCGGGTTCAATCCCCGGGTGGCCCCAGTTTCTTTTCTCTTTTACCATTTTTTTGGTATCAATGTGACTCCACAGGTTGCAGCGGGGCCGGGGGGTTATGACGGTGGGAAGGATTGGGCTGCATGTCAAGATGGGAGAAATGTTGCCTTGTTGGGGGGCACGATGGGAAGGGGAATTGGTAGGTGACATTGGAGAAATTTGGATAGGGTTTCCAACGGGAGGGGGACTTGGGGTGAGTCTTGGTGATGGTGGGCCTCAAGGATTGGATTTCTTAGGCCCTTGACTGTAGATACTCTTCTAAGTTGGAGGTGTGATCATTCTCTTTTTCTTCATCTCCAAGTCCTAGCTCAACAGCCGAGCCAGTTGGCGCTGGACCTTCCATCAAAGACAAAATCCCCCTCGTCCAATCCAAAACAAAAACATGACGGTACCTGGAAAGACATGATATCCCAGCCGTG